>NC_045801.1:48707108-49007108 GCF_009873245.2 Balaenoptera musculus | reverse complement strand
TTCAGGTGCACAGAAAAGTGATTCAGTTATACATATACATATATCTATTCTTTTTCAGAATCTTTTCCATATGGGTTATTACAGAATACTGAGTAGAGTTCCCTGTGCTATACAGTAGATTCTCGTTGATTATCTATCTTATAAGTAGTAGTGTGTATATGTTAATCCCAACCTCCTAATTTATTCTCCCCCCCCCCACCACCTTTCCCCTTTGGTAACCATTAGTTTCTTTTCTAAGTCTGTGAGTCTGATTCTCCTTTGTAAATAAGTTCATTTGTATCACTATTTTAGATTCCACATATAAGTGATATCACATTTGTCTTTCTCTGACTTACTTCACTTAGTATGATAATCTCTACGTCCATCCATGTTGCTGCAGATGGCATTATATCATTCTTTTTATGGATGAGTAATATCCCGTTGTATATATGTACCATATCTTTTTTAAAATTATTATTATTTACTTATTTGGCTGCATTGTGTCTTAGTTGCGGCACGTGGGATCTTCATTGCCGAGTGAGAGGTCTTCAGTTGCATCATGCAGGATCTTTTAGTTGTGGCATGCGAACTCTTAGTTGCTGCATGTGGGATCTAGTTCCCTGACCAGGGATCGAACCTGAGCCCCCTGCATTGGGAGCATGGAGTCTTAGCCACTGGACCACCAGGGAAGTCCCTGTACCACATCTTCTTTATCCATTCATCTGTTGTTGGACATTTAGGTTAGAGTCTAATAAGGCTAATCTGGGTGGTCACAAGAGAAAATGCTGATGGTGAATTGGTGAGCGTTGCATATGAGGGTGGAAAAGGGATCATGGGAATGGGGGTGGGAAGGGGATCTCTTGCCAGAAGCATGCAGAGTTCCCCAGAGGATATGTGATGGTCAGATGGGAATTTCTAGGTCATTGAGACCTCTAAGTCTCTTTCCTAACATCCAGGGCACAAAAATAATTATTTTAAAGTATTTTTTATAAAATATATGCTGTTAGGATTAATGAAATGTTCTTCAGAGTCAGATATTTGATGGGTAGACAAAGTGCAAATTCCCCTAATTTAGTAATCTCTACATTTAGACATACATTTCTAAATACTTTTACTTTACTTTGATAAACAATTATAGATTAATAATCTATAAATATATCTAAAATGCTTTGAATTTATTTACATATGTGAACTAATATTTATGCTTCATATTAATATATTATTTTCAATTTAATAGTTCTAATATTATTTTTAAGTAATTCTCAAGAATTTCCTCTGATTTTAGCACACTAAAATTTTGGGAATGAGTTCATGTCTATCCTATCCATAAACTCCATGATTTTAAAAGTCTTTATCTTACTTCTCAGCTTTCATTTTTCAAGTTAAAGGAGTCCTCATTTGTAGTCTGTTACTTTCAAGTAGGCTCTTAATACCCTTGATCAACAGTAGAAAGGTTAAGCTTCACTTTCTAAATCAGGACCTAAAGGAAGTTGATAAAGGGCAGCCAAAGTCAGGGATCATTAATCACAATCATGCAAGAAAAATTTTGAAAAGTATCAAGGAATACAACATTGTAATTTGAGACCTTTTTTTCCCTTCCTTTTTCTTCTTTTTTTTTTCAGAATTTGAACAACGTAGGTTAAGAGAATTAAATTTTAAAAATCTTGAGTTACTAAATAAGGTTTATAATAAAAATTTGTCTTTGAAATAATACAGTTTTTCAAAATAGTACAGACTTATTTTACAATGCATTATTAGTAGGATTAGTGTTAAAATATTTCTCTTCAGGCATATAAGACTCACACAAAAACTTAAAAATCTGGAGTTTTCTTACATTCCTCCTTGTCTTTTTATAACCCTTCATGTTGCTCCCTATCTCCATGTCTCAAATTCCAAAAAGCAGATTCTTAACCATCGAAATATTTCTAGTATCTGTGTAATATTTTTCATACTTGTTTATGATCTGAGGGAGAAAACTCTTACAAATTCACTTTCATAAATATTTTGCTTGAAGTAAATGATGGATTATAAGGGGCTCTGCAAACTGACTGGGATGAGACTGTGGGTAAAGAGGAAAGAAAGGTGTAGATGTAGGTGTGTGTGTGTGTTTAAGTGTGTGTGAGAGAAAGAGAGGGCATGTATGTGTGTGTATATGTTAGAGAAACAGCAAGTGAGGCAAAGAAAATTTTAAAAGATTTTTCAAAGGAAATATCACATATGTTTCATATATGATTCTGGAGAAATTAAACAACTGGGAAATTGTGCATAGGAGAAAGCTAGTAGAGGACTGAAAGACAAATATTGTAAAATAAATTATCACTACAATAATCAGTAAGGGAATAAATATGAAGATACAACATATGACATCAAAAACACAAAATGTGGGGAAGGGGAGTAAAACATATAGATCTTTTAGAATGTGTTTGAACTTAAAGGAAGATTTGTTTAAGACAAGTAGATATAGTTATTGGTCCACACACATGAACCACATTCCACACACATGAACCACATGGTAATCACAAATCAAAGACCTACAATAGATACACAACAAGTAAAGAAAAGTATACCATTAAAAATTATTAAATCACAAGGGAAAAAACTGAAAGAAGAAAAGAACATAGAAGAATTACAAATAACAAAATAGCAATATGTATACAAGTATCAGTAATCACTTTAAAAGTCAATGAATTAAATTCTTCTATCAAAACACATAGGGTGGCTAGTTGGATAAAAAAAAAGATTCATCTATATGCTCATACAAGAGACTCACTTCAGATCTAAAGACACAGAGACTGAAAGTGAGGGGATGAAAAATATTTCATAAGGGACAAAAAATATATGACCATATCAATAGATGCAGAAAAAACTTTTGACAAAATTCAACATTCATTTATGATAAAAACTCTCCAGAAAGTGGGCATAGATGGAAACTACCTCAACATAATAAAAGGCATATATGACAAACCTGAAGCAAACATCATTCTCAATGATGAAAAATTGAAAGCATTTCCTCTAAGGTCAGGAACAAGACAAAGATGTCCACTCTCACCACTATTATTCAACATAGTTTTGGAAGTCCTAGCCACAGCAATCAGAGAAGAAAAATAAATAAAAGGAATCCAAATTGGAAAAGAGAAGTAAAACTGTCACTGTTTGCAGACAACATGATACTATATGCAGAAAATCCTAAAGTGCTACCAGAAAACTAGTAGAGCTCATCAATGAATTTGGTAAAGAAATTTCAGGATACAAAATTAATACACATAAATCTCTTGCATCCCTATACACTAACAAGAAAAGATCAGAAAGAGAAATTGAAAAAACAATCCCATTTACCACTGCAATAAAAAGAATAAATTACCTAGGGATAAACCTTAGATAAGCCTAAGGAGGCAAAAGACTTGTACTCAGAAAACTATAAGATACTGATGAAAGAAACCAAAGACAACACAAACAGATGGAGAGATATACAATGTTTTGGATTGGAAGAATCAATCTTGTGAAAATGACAGTACTATCCAAAACAATCTGCAGATTCAACACATTCCCTATCAAATTACCAATGGCATTTTTCACAGAATTAAAACAACAAAAAAAATATTACAATTTGTATGGAAACACAAAAGACCTTGAATAGCAAAAGCACTCCTGAGAAAGAAAAGTGGAGCTGGAGGAATCAGGCTCCCTGACCTCAGACTATACTGCAAAGCTACTGTAATCAAGACATTATGTTACTGGCACAAAAACAGAAATATAGATCAATGGAAGAGGATAGAAAGACCAGAGATAAACCCACATACATATGGTTACCTATGACAAAGGAGGCAAAAATATACAATGGAGCAAAGACAGCCTCTTCAATAAGTGGTGCTGGGAAAACTGGACAGCTCCAGGTAAAAGAATGAAATTAGAATACTCCCTAACACCATACACAAAAATAAATTCAAAATGGAATAAAGACCTAAATGTAAGGCCAGACACTATAAAACTCTTAGAGGAAAACATAGGCAGAACACTCTATGACATAAATCACAGAAAGATCCTTTTTGACCCACCTCCTAGAGAAATGGAAATAAAAACAAAAATAAACAAATGGGACCTAATGAAACTTAAAACCTTTTGCACAGCAAAGGAAACCATAAACAAGACCAAAAGACAACCCTCAGAATGGGAGAACATATTTGCAAATGAAGCAACTGACAAAGAATTAATCTCTAAAATATACAAGCAGCACATAAAACTCAATATCAAAAAAACAATTAACCCAATCCAAAAATGGACAGAAGACTTAAGTAGACATTTCTCCAAAGAAGATATACAGATTTCCAACAAACACATGAAAGGATGCTCAACATCACTAATCATTAGAGAAATGCAAATCAAAACAACAATATGGTATCACCTCACACCAGTCAGAATGTCCATCATCCAAAAAATCTACAAACAATAATTTCTGGTGAGGGTGTAGAAAAAAGGGAACCCTCTTGTACTGTTGGTGGAAATTTAAATTGATACAGCCACTATGGAGAACAATATGGAGGTTCCTTGTAAAACTAAATTAGAACTACCATGTGACCAAGCAATCCCACTACTGGGCATATACCCTGAGAAAATCATAATTCAAAAAGAGACATGTACCACAATATTCATTGTAGCACTATTTACAATAGCCAGGACATGGAAGCAACTTAAGTGTCCATCAACAGATGAATGGATAAAGAAGATGTGGCACATATATACAATGGAATATTACTCAGCCATAAAAAGAAACGAAATTGAGTTATTTGTAGTGAGGTGGATGGACCTAGAGTCTGTCATACAGAGTGAAGTAAGTCAAAAAGAGAAAAATAAATACTGTATGCTAACACGTATATATAGAATCTAAAAAATTTATAATAATAATGGTTCTGAAGGACCTAGGGGCTGGACAGGAATAAAGATGCAGATGTAGAGAATCAACTTGAGGACACGGGGAGGGGGATGGGTAAGCTTGGAAGAAGTGAGAGAGTGGCATGAACATATTTACACTACTAAATATAAAATAGATAGCTAGTGGGAAGCAGCTGCATAGCACAGGGAGATCAGCTCGGTGTTTTGTGACCACCTAGAGTGGTGAGATAGAGAGTGTGGGAGGGAGACACAAGATGGAGGAGATATGGGCATATATGTATATGTATAGCTGATTCACTTTGTTATAAAGCAGAAACTAACACACCATTGTAAAGCAATTATACTCCAAAAAAGGTGTTAAAAAAAAGAATACATTTGGTAAGAAAAAAAGATATCAGTATCTGAATTTATTTGATATTAATTCTTATGGATTCTATGCTTCTATAATTTGTTCATCACCCAAGGACTCAGTAGGCTCCAAGGACACAAAGTTGAGCAAGCTTCAAAGCTGCTCTCAAAAGCATATCCTACCATAGTAAAGTGAAATATGGTCAAGTTCAAAGTTTACTTTTAAAAATCCAAATAGAGATCAATAAAATGTTAAATATGCCTTTTATATGTCATGTTTATTCTCAAACACATTATAGGGCAGTTAAACTAATACAGATGGTTATTAGTAAAATTATTTGTTCTAAGTTTCTCTTTTTCTTCTCCATTAGGACGTTTGCTTGCCAAAAAAAAAAAAATGTCAAAATACTTTTGCTGTGTTTCACATTAAACTGTTCTTCATAGCCATCCTCTAGTGTCCAGATGTCTGAGGGCAGTAGACCTGTATATTATGAAACAAATCTGAGCACTTGGGGAGTCTTCAATTGAGACTATTGCTGAAGGAGATGAATGTGTGGATACCCTTTCTCAGTCCTATCAGGGCACTCAAGAGCCATTTCACAATTGACAGTGACAGTAGGATGTGATTCCTGTGGTGTATTCTACAAAGCCCTGAAACTGCTTACAATATGTATATGTATGCTCAAGTCAGAAATCATGCAGACTAACAATCAAACTCTGATGTACCTGCAAGGGAAAAGTAGACAATTGAATTGATGTCATTTTTCTTCAAAATAGGAATAATTTTAGATGACAAGGACAACTGCTTTTGATATGACTGCCTCCACTCCACTCCTGACAGTTCAAAGGAGAAGAAAAATTAAACATCTTGAATATTTACTATGTATCATATAATATCCTGGACACTTTTACGAGGATCAAATCATTTTATACTTATATCCAACTTGGGAGATAGGTATAATTATTTCTATTATATATATATATATATATATAAATCAAGCTCAATTAAACTGGTAAATAGAATTTTGGCTCAAACTCAAGTATATTTCAATGTAAAGTCTTCACACTTATTCATGATATAGTCAAAGTTTGAACTGTGGAGAGGAATAATGAATGGAAAGTACATAATCACCAGTTAATCCAACATGTTAAAAAGATTATTTATTTCCACAAGCAGGTAATATTCTTTAAAAATATCTCAGATCTGCAATTATTACAGGCCAAGGAATCTTCTTTTGGGGAGCCTATAATATCATCAATTATTTGCTCACTTCACAAGTAGAAATTTTTATTCAATTTTTTTGGGGGTAACACAGCAAAGTTATAAAAGAATACTTGTAGGTTAGAGTTAGGAATAATAAAGTAATTCAGACAGAACAGTGAAGTACATACTAGAAGACACTGCTAAAGATATTTATGAAGTCTCCCTGCCAAAAGAGTATTCAGGATTTGCCAGAGATACTGGAAGATTACTTTATTCTTCTCTAAAGCATTTTTCATCCTGTATTCTTTATTTATTTTTAAATTTTTGGCTGTGATGTGCAGCTTCTGGGATCTTGGTTCCCCAACCCGGGATTGAATCTGGGCCATGGCAGTGAAAGTGCTGAGTCCTAACCATTGGACAGCCAAGTAGCTCCCTTCATCCTATTCTCTTTAGAATCTCTAGTATTATAAGATTCTTAGTAAAGATTTTTGTGTGCTGTATCATGTTCTTAGATTCATAATAAAATTTTATATACATTAATCTGAATTATTATTGTAACTATTTTGTTATAAATATTAAAAGATACCTCATTTAAAAATTATTAAGATTATTACATGGGTAACTGTGACAAGCTCACACTTTTGCATTATTTTTTCCAGGTTTATTGAAATAAGTTGACATATAGCATTATATAAGTTTAGGGAATACAGCTTAACAATTTAACTTACAGATATCATGAAATAATTGTCACAATAAGTTTAGTTAACATCCATCATCTCATACAGATACAAAAATATATTAATATTTACATATTTTTTTCTTGTAGTGAGAAGTCTTAGGATTTACTCTCTTAACAACTTTCATGTTTATCATACAGCAGTATTAACTATAGTTATTATGTTGTACATTGCATTCCTAGTACTCATGTAACTTATAATTGGAAGATAGTGACTTCTGACCACCTTCATCCAATTACACCACCCTTTACACCCTGCCTCTGTTAACCCCAAATCTGATCTCTTTATGAGTTTTCTTATTTGTTTGTTTTAGAGTCCACATATAAGTGAGGTCATATAGTATTTATCTTTCTCTATATGAGTTTTTTCACTTAGCCTAATACCCTCAAGATTCATCCATGTTGTAACAAGTGGTAGAATTTCCTTTTTTGTGGCTTAATAATATTCCATTGTATATATATTCTTAAGAAGAACATATATACTGCTGTTCTCAGATAAAATGTTTTGTATATGTCTGTTAGATGCAGTTGATCTACAATGATGTTCAAATCCATTGTTTCTTTAATTGATTTTCTGTCTGGATGATCAATCTGTTGTTGAGAATGAGGTATTCAAGTCCCCAACTATTATTATATTGCTGTATATTTCCTCTTTTAGCTGTTAGTTTTTACTTTGTATATTATATGTTCTGATGTTGGGGGTGAATAAATATTTACAATTGTTATACTTTCTTGATGCGTTGACCACTTTTTAGTTATATAATGACCTTATTTGTCTATTTTTAACATTTTTATTTTAAAGTCTATTTTGTTTGATATACTCATAGCTACCTCTCTCTTTTCTGTTGTTGTTGATACAGTTTGGTTGAAATACCTTCTGTCAACCCTTTACTCTCAGTCTATATGTGTCTCTAAGGCTAAAGTGAGTCTCTTGTAGGCAGCATATATTGGGTCTTGGTTTCTTAATTCATTCAGGCATTCTATGTCTTTTGATTGGAGACTTTAATCCATTTGCATTTAAGGAAATTATTGATAGGTAAGGACTTACTAATGCCATTTTGTTGTCAATTATTTTCTGGCTGTTTTGTAGATCCATTGTTCCTTGTTTGTTATCCTGTTTGGTTTTATCATGTGTTTTGAAGTCTTTTATTTTTGATGCTTTTTGTTGCTTTGATTTCTTTGTTGTGTTCTTCTGTGTACTTACTACATATTTTTCCCTTGTGGTTACCATGAGGTTACATAAAATATCTTAAAATTACAACACCCTGTTTTAAACTGATAACAACTCAACTTTATTAGAATTCCTGAACTTTAAACTATTCTTTTTATAAAAATTGGTTGCCATTATAATTTTTTCAATTTAATTTTATTTATTTTTTTATACAGCAGGTTCTTATTAGTTAGCCATTATATATATATTAGTGTATATATGTCAATCCCAATCTCCCAATCCATCACACCACCACCACACCCCCCACCCCACCACTTTCCCCCATTGGTGTCCATGCGTTTGTTCTCTACATCTGTGTCTCTATTTCTGTCCTGCAAACCAGTTCATCTGTACCATTTTTCTTGGTTCCATGTATATGCATTAGTATAAAATATTTGTTTTTCTCTTTCTGACTTACTTCACTCTGTATGACAGTCTCTAGATCCATCCACATCTCTACAAATGACCCAATTTTGTTCCTTTTATGGCTGAGTAATATTCCATTGTATATATGTACAACATCTTCTTTATCCATTCATCTGTCGATGGGCATTTAGGTTGCTTCCATGTACTGGCTATTATAAATAGTGCTGCAATGAACATTGGGGTGCATGTGTCTTTTTGAATTATGGTTTTCTCCGGGTATATGCCTAGTAATGCGATTGCTGGGTCATAAGGTAATTCTATTTTTGGTTTTTGAATGAACCTCCATACTGTTCTCCATAGTGGCTGTATCAATTTACATTCCCACCAACAGTGCAAGAGGGTTCCCTTTTCTCCACACCCTCTCCAGCATTTGTTGTTTGTAGATTTTCTGATGATGCCCATTCTAACTGGTGTGAGGTGATACCTCATTGTAGATTTACTTTGCATTTCTCTAATAATTAGTGATGTTGAACAGCTTTCCAAGTGCTTCTTGGCCACCTGTATATCTTCTTTGTAGAAATGTCCATTAAGGTCTTCTGCACATTTTTGGATTGGTTTGTTTGTTTTTTTAATATTGAGCTGCATGAGCTGTTTATATATTTGGGAGATTAATCCTTTGTCCGTTGATTCATTTGCAAATATTCTCTCCAATTCTGAGGGTAGTCTTTTCATCTTGTTTATGATTTTCTTTGCTGCGCAAAAGCTTTAACTTTCATTAGGTCCCATTTTTTTGTTTGTTTTTATTTCCATTACCCTAGGAGGTGGATCAAAAAAGATCTTACTGTGATTTATGTCAAAGAGTGTTCTTCCTATGTTTTCTTCTAAGAGTTTTATAGTGTCCAGTCTTACATTTAGGTCTCAAAACCATTTTGAGTTTATTTTTGTGTATGGTGTTAGGAAGTGTTCTATTTTCATCCCTTTACATGTAGCTGTCCAGTTTTCCCAGCACCACTTATTGAAGAGACTGTCTTTTCTCTATTGTATATCCTTGCCTCTTTTGTCATAGACTACTTGACCATAGGCACGTGGGTTTATCTCTGGGCTTTCTATCCTGTTGCATTGATCTATGTTTCTGTTTTTGTACCAGTACCATATTGTCTTCATTACTGTAGCTTTATAGTATAGTCTGAAGTCAGGGAGCCTGATTCCTCCACCTCTGTTATTTTCCCTCGAGACTGCTTGGCCTATTTGGGGTCTTCTGTGTCTCCATACAAATTTTAAGATTTTTTTGTTCTAGTTCCATAAAAAATGCCATTGGTAATTTGATAGGGATTGCACTGAATCTGTAGATTGCTTTTGGTAGTATAGTCATATTCACAATATTGATTCTTCCAATCCAAGAACATGGTATAGCTCTCCATCTGTTGGTATCATCTTTAATTTCTTTCATCAGTGTCTGATAGTTTTCTGCATACAGGTCTTTTGTCTCCCTAGATAGCTTTATTCCTAGGTATTTTATTCTTTTTGTTGCAATGGTAAATGGGAGTGTTTCCTTAATTTGTCTTTCAGATTTTTTCATCATTAGTGTATAGGAATGCAAGAGATTTCTCTGCATTAATTTTGTATCCTGCAACTTTACCAAATTCATTGATAAGCTCTAGTATTTTTCTGGTGGCATCTTTAGGACTCTCTATGTATAGTAACATGTCATCTGCAAACAATGACAGTTTTACTTCTTCCATTCCAATTCGTATTACTTTTATTTCTTTTTCTTCTCTGACTGCCATAGGTAAAACTTCTAAAACGATGTTGCATAACAGTGGCATGAGTTGACATCCTTGTCTTGTTCCTGATCTTAGAGGAAATGCTTTCAGTTTTTCACCATTGAGAATGATGTTTGCTGTGCGTTTGTCATATATTGCTTCTATTATGTTGAGGTATGTTCCCTCCATGCCCACTTTCTGGAGAGTTTTTATCATAAATGAGTGTTGAATTTTGTCAAAAGCTTTTTCTGCATCTATTGAGATGATCATACAGTTTTTTATTCTTCAATTTGTTAATATGTTGTATCACACTGGTTGATTTGCGTATATTGAAGAATCCTTGCATCCTTGTGATAAACCCCACTTGATCATGGTGTATGATCCTTTTAATGTGTTGTTGGATTCAATTTGTTAGTATTTTGTTGAGGATTTTTGCATCTATATTCATCAGTGATATTGGTCTGTAATTTTCGTTTTTTGTACTATCTTTGTCTTGTTTTGGTATCAGGGTGATGGTGACCTCATAGAATGAGTTTGGGAGTGGTCCTCCCTCGACAAGTTTTTGGAAGAGTTTGAGAAGGATGGGTGTTAGCACTTCTCTAAATGTTTGGTAGAAGTAACCTGTGAAGCTATCTGGTTCTGGACTTCTGTTTGTTGGAAGATTTTTAATCACAGTTTCAATTTCATTACTTGTGATTGTTCTGTTCATATTTTCTCTTTCTTCCTGGTTCAGTCTTGGAAGGTTATACCTTTCTAAGAATTTGTCCATTTCTTCCAGGTTGTCCATATTATTGGTCTAGAGTTGCTTGTAGTAGTCTCTTAGGATGCTTTGTATTTCTGCGGTGTCTGTTGTAACTTCTCCCTTTTCATTTCTAATTTTATTGATTTGAGTCCTCTCCTTCTTTTTCTTTATGAGACTGGCTAATGATTTATCAATTTTGTTTATCTTCTCAAAGAACCAGCTTTTAGTTTTATTGATATTCTCTTGTTTTCTTTGTTCCTATTTCATTTTTATTCTGCTCTGATCTTTATGATTTCTTTCCTTCTGCTAACTTTGTGTTTCGTTTGTTCTTCCTTCTCTAGTTTCTTTAGGTGTAAGGTTAGATTGTTCATTTGAGATATTTCTTGTTTCCTGAGGTAGGCTTGTATAGCTATAAACTTCCCTCTTAGAACTGCTTTTGCTGCATCCCAGAGGTTTTGGATCTTTGTGTTTTCATTGTCATTTGTCTCTATGTTTTTTTTTAATTAATTAATTAATTAATTTATTTTTATTTTTGGCTGTGTTGGGTCTTCGTTTCTGTGCTAGGGCTTTCTCTAGTTGGGGCAAGCAGGGGCCACTCTTCATCACAGTGCATGGGCCTCTCACTATTGTGGCTTCTCTTGTTGCAGGGCACAGGCTCCAGACGCGCAGGCTCAGTAGCTGTGGCTCACGTGCTTAGTTGCTCCGCGGCATGTGGGATCTTCCCAGACCAGGGCTCGAACCCGTGTCCCCTGCATTGGCAGGCAGATTCTCAACCACTGCACCACCAGGGAAGACCTCTATGTTTTTTTTGATTTCCTCTTTGATTTCTTCAGTAATCTCTTGGTTATTTAGTAACGTATTGTTTAGCCTCCATGTGTTTGTGTTTTTTACGTTTTTTTTTTTCCCTGTAATTCATTTCTAATCTCCTACCATTGTGGTCAGAAAAGATGCTTGATATGATTTCAATATTCTTAAATTTATTGAGGCTTGATTTGTGACCCAAGATGTGATCTAACCTGGAGAATGTTCCATGCGCAGTTGAATAAAAAGTGTAATCTGCTGTTTTTTGATGGAATGTCCTATAAATATCAACTAAATCTATCTACTCTATTGTGTCATTTAGAGCTTCTGTTTTCTTATTTATTTTCACTTTAGATTATCTGTCCATTGGTGTAAGTGAGGTGTTAATGTCCCCCACTATTATTGTGTTACTGTCGATTTCCTGTTTTAGAGCTGTTAGCAGTTGTCTTATGTATTAAGGTGCTCCTATCTTGGGTGCATATATATTTATAATTGTTATATCTTCTTCTTGGATTGATCCTCTGATCATTATGTAGTGTCCTTCCTTGCCTGCTGTAACATTCTTTATTTTAAAATCTATTTTATCTAATATGAGTATTGCTACTCCAGCTTTCTTTTGATTTCCATTTGCGTGGAATATCTTTTTCCATCCCCTCACTTTCAGTCTGTATGTGTCCCTAGGTCTGAAGTGGGTCTCTTGTAGACAGCATATAGATGGGTCTTGTTGTTGTATCCATTCAACAAACCTGTGTCTTTTGGTTGGAGCATTTAATCTATTCAAAGTTAGGGTAATTATTGATATGTATGTTCCTATTGCCATTTTCTTAATTGTCTTGGGTTTGTTTTTGTTAGTCATTTTCTTCTCTTATTTTTCCTACTTAGAGAAGTTCCTTTAGCATTTGTTGTACAGCTGATTTGGTGGTGCTGAATTCTCCTAGATTTGCTTGTCTGTAAAGCTTTTGATTTCTCCATTGAATCTGAATGTGATCCTTGCCGGGTAGAGTAATCTTGGTTGTAGGTTCTTCCTTTTCATCACTTTAAGTATATCATGCCACTCCCTTCTGACTTGTAGAGTTTCTGTTGAGTAATCAGCAGTTAAACTTATGGGAGTTCCCTTGTATGTTATTTGTCATTTTTCCCTTGCTGTTTTCAATATTTCTTTGTCTTTAATTTTTGCCAATTTGATTACTGTGTGTCTCAGTGTGTTTCTCTTTGGGTTTATCCTGTATGGGACTCGCTGTGCTTCCTGGACTTGGGTGGCTATTTCCTTTTCCATGTTAGGGAAGTTTTCGACTATAACCTCTTCAAATATTTTCTCTGGTCCTTTCTCTCTCTCTTCTCCTTCTGGGACCCCTATAATGCGAATGTTATTGCGTTTAATGTTATCCCAGAGGTCTCTTAGGCTGTCTTCATTTCTTTTCATTCTTTGTTCTTTATTCTGTTCTACAGCAGTGAATTCCCCCATTCTGTCTTCCAGGTCACTTATCCGTTCTTCTGCCTCAGTTATTCTGCTATTGATTCTTTCTAATGTAGTTTTCATTTCAGTTATTGTATTGTTCATCTCTGTTTGTTTGTTCTTTAATTCTTCTAAGTCTTTGTTAATCATTTCTTGCATCTTCTCAATCTTTGCCTCCATTCTTATTCCGAGGTCATGGATTATCTTCACTATCATTATTCTGAATTTTTTTTCTGGTAGATTGCCTATCTCCAGTTCATTTAGTTTTTTTTTTTTTCTGGGATTTTATCTTGTTCCTTCATCTGGTATATAGCCCTCTGCCTTTTCACCTTGTCTATCTTTCTGTGAATGTGGTTTTTGTTCCACAGGCTGCAGGATTGTAGTTCTTCTGCACCATCCTTTTATTTAAACTGGAACTTCTTTTAGCATTTCTAGTAAGGGAGGTGTAGTAGTGATGAACTTCTTCAGCTTTTCTTTTTCTGGAAAAGTCTTTATCTCTCCTTCATTCTCGAAAAACAATTTGCTGAGTGTCGTTATTTTGGTTTGTAGTTTATCTTTCAGCACTTTGAATATTTCTTCCCACTCTTTATAGCCTACAAGATTTCTGTTGAGAAATCTGTTGATAGTCTTTTGAGGGCTCCTTTGTGTGTAATGAGTCAATTATCTCTTGCTGCTTTCAAAATGTTCTATTTGTCTATGGGAAAAATGTGATTATCTTATCTCTTGGTGTAATCTTCTTTGGGTTCATCTAATTTGGAATTTTTGAGTTTCATGGATCCAGATATCCATTTCTATCTCAGGATTTGTTATGTTTTCAGCCATTATTTCTTTAAATAAGCTTTCTGATTCTTTCTGTCTTCTTCTGCACTGTCTTAGTGAGAAGTATCTTATCCTTCTGTGACTTTCATATATTGGTTCTCTTGGTGGTGCCCCAGAATTCCCTTAGGCTTTCTAAATATTTTTTTAATTCTATTTTGTTTCTCTTTTCACCACAATATTTCAAATGACGTGCGTGCCTTCAAGTTCGTTGATTTTTTTTCCTCTACTTTATCAAACCTGAAATCAAACTCCTCCTAGTGACTTTTTTAGTTCAGGTATTATATTGTTCAACTCCAGGATTTCTTTTTCACTTTTCTTTATTTTTAATAATTTTTTTTTGGTGAAATTATGTTAGTGTTTGTGGACTTTGCAGAAAGTATTTGAAGTTTGCCTGAGTATTTTCCCAGATATTGTTTGCATTCTAACTTCTATCCCAAGCAAGTGTGAACTTGAGTTAAGAAATTTACAAAGAGAAATATTTGGTAGAACCTCTACTTATAGACCTACTTAGATATTTGTAGCCCCACACATCTCAGTGCTTTAGGTCCCCAGCTCTAACAGCAGACCAAAACTTTTGTTGGTTTGTTCACGATGTTTTATGGCTTCTGAGAATGTCTTTATTTTCCCATGAATCCAGATAAAAACTAAAATATATTTTGAAAATTATCCAGTATTAAGATGGAGTTTTCTCAACATTGACTCTGCCATAGTGCAGGTAATGTATTGATAAATATATTTTTTATTTCTGATAATTTTATTTTCCTTTTTACCTTTTCTTATTTAAACTAATATATATATATATATATATATATATAATATATATATATATATATATATTATCTATGACTTAGAGAATGGAAGAAACAATAGATTATAAAGGACAAAAGAAAATGATTATCTATTTTGAACCTCCAAAACTGAGATCCTGGGATAAACAAAAGGTTGAAAAGTTACTTGTGTATCTAGTTCCTTCCACCTAAATCACCTTTCACCTAAGGAGAGATTAGACTTCCTAATTAGGAAGAATTCTGAGAGCACTAAGTAGGTCAGAAAAGGCCCTGAATCTTGCCCATTTATCTTTCTAAATAATTTATTTGAAGGGGAATCAAACTTCCTTAGAGTAGATATTTTCTGGAGTCCCTTAGGCAGAAACTGGACTATCAGAATAATCAAAGGAAACATAATGTGAGAAAAGTGGATTAAGAATGGCTACTCAGCCTGTGTAAGCATATAAAATTTTTTTCCACAGTATGAGAAAACTTTTCTTTTACCCTTCTGAGATATGGAACCAGCTGAATTAGGCTTGTACTTAGAGTGAGGAGTACATTAAGTTCCTGCTATTACCAACCATAGTAGTACAAAGATTTTTCTTTAGAGTCTACCTACTTACAGCATGATACCCACCCAGATCAGGAGCAACCTCGGCAGCTTATTTGGAGAGCCTATTAGAAAAGCAGAATTTTAGGCACCAGCTCAGGTCTATTCAACCTGAATCTATATTTTAACAAGATCCCTCAGAAGATGACAGGTTGAAGCAATGAAGACATCTGAAAGAACAGGAAAAAACATAATATATTCCAAAGAGTGATGTCAGATGACTTCAAAGTACTAGATAACTTTTATTTCTCTATGATTACTGATTGGCACTATATAAGCTCTGAGCGACTGAGGAAAATATAGAGGGTAACACTGTAATTGACAGAGAGAATCTCAATTTTCTGGTTTATCATAAGATTAATTGTCTACCTCCAGATAAATTTGGTCTTAAAATAAAGATAAAATATCAAAGAGAATTGGAAAAATTTTCTTTTTTGACAGATGTAAATTTCATGGCCTTAAATATGTTTCTGCCATGTAAGCTTTATTTCTCCAACTAATGTGTCACTTAAATCTTTGAGGGCAGAGATTATGTTTCAGAATTTTCAAATTACACCCACTGCATGTTTTTCACTGCATGTTTCAAAAAGGATACACTCAAAAAATGTTTATAAATAAATAATAATAGTAAATATAAATAACAGCAAATAATAGTATAATTTCTAAATTTTTTTGTTTTAGAATTTTTCCTTACATTTAATATTTCAAGAGGCTAATTGAACACTTTTTTCAATCTAATTGGAAATAGAAGCCCAATGATAAAGAAAACACCTTAGTACCAAAAAAGTAACTTTTCATTTGCAGTCACTAATTACTGAACATCTAATCTGTATTAGTGTCATTAGAATCATGACATGTATTAGAATCAAGCTTGCCTTTTCATAATTTTTTTTTCTCAAGGTTTGTAACTTTAATGAGAGGAACAATCATCTGCTATGAAGGACAATCAAGACATTCTGAGCTGGTTATTTACCACCACTATTTTTTCACTTTCATTAGCTAAGTTTTAATGCTAAATACTATAGATCACATAATTGTTCAGAATCAGTGTGTCAAGTAGCTACTTTCAATATCAAGTGAGGAGAAGAGCACTTCACTGATTTCTGGTAAAGTAAAAATTTATGCTACTTTCAAAGAGAAGCAAGAAAGTTTGTTAAATAGCAATTTCCAAGTGAGGAAGTAAAATTTTTCACAGCTTCACTGGCATTTACACATGACATTTCTTTCTGAAGGGAGGGAAATAATTTCTTTAGCAGTAACTACCATTCCATCCTTCCTGCGTTTTTTACAGAATTGATTTAAATGTCTTAAGTTTTGCTCACCATAATAACTGTAAATGTACAAGCGTAGACTTCCATGTGTTGATTTGTCATGGAGTCAAAAGAAAGTTATGGTCTATTTTATAGAATTTTATAAAATTTTGTTTTCAAAATATAGCCTCATTACTCAGCAGGGCAAAATACATAATGCTTCAGAGTGAATGATGACTAGTGTACCTCTGTGCTGATTAAATAGAGTAAGATGGTTTATTAACAATTTTGGCTCTTTAAAATTTTATTTATATATAGATTATTGGGGGGGGAGGAGGGTGCTATAAAAGCAAAAGCTTTGAGATTTATGAGAATTTATTTGGGACATAGAATGATTCCATGGTAAATTATTACATCTTTGCCATAATGTTGGTAACAGTAGTTTAAATTCTAATTTTGCAAAGAACACATAACATTCCCTGAAATATGACTACAAATATACTATATACATATACCCCCCAACATGAATTCAATATAGCATAAAATATGTTCCCAGAAATAATTAAGAATTGCACATGATATGTCTAAGGGTGAATTTAGTTCATTGTACTCTACTATGACATCATTTCATATCATAGTGAAATATTTATTGTACTATGCCAACTTTAAATGTATTTTATTTTCCCCAAAAAAGTTTATCAAAAATATGGCTAAATTAAAGACAAAACTCTACAGATTAACACATTTCTGTTCTCTCAGAGGTGGAATTATGAATTATTTAGTCAGTTAAGTAACAATGTGCTTGGTGTTACCAAAGTGATTTCTGTAAGGTTAGGAATGTGATAACACATTTCAGCTACTGCTTCAAAGAGTTTTTTTTTGGTTTTTCTTTTTATGGTATATATATTAGTGTGATGTAACTTAAAATACTTTCCCCTACCCTGTCCCATTCTAACTTAATTCCACCAGAGAAGCGCATTTCTTTTTAATAGTCTGCATTTCTGCATGACATTTTAATCTTTTTAAAAAACCACTTTATTGAAGTATAATTGACATGCAAACAACTGTATACACTTAGTAAACAACTTGATGAGTTTGGAGATAAGTATACAGCTGTGACACCATACCACAATCTATGCCATAAACATAGCCATCATTTCCAAAAGTTTCCTCCCACTGTCTTTTATTATTATTATTAGTGATAATAATACAACATAAAATCTGCCTTTTTAGCAAATTTTTAAGTATACAATTCAGTATTATTTAATGATAGGAACTATTCTCTACAGTAGATCTTCAGGACTTATTCATCTACATGACTGAAACTTTTCATTCTTTGGCAAATATCCCTTCCTTTTTCCCCTCCTCCTAACTCCTGGCAACCACCATTTTACTATTTCTATTAGTTTGACTATTTTGTTCATACAAGTGGTATCATGTAGTATTTGTCCTTCTGTGTTCATTTTTATTCATTCAGCATAAGTTCCCTAGGTTAATCCATGTTGTTGCAAATGGAACAATTTCTTTCTTCTCTAATGCTGAGTAATATTCCATGGTATGTATAAACCATATTTTATTTATCCATTCATCTATCAATGGGTATTTAAGTTGCTTCATTGTCTTGGCTATTGTAAACAATGCTGCAATGAACATGCATGCAAATATACTTTCAAGATCCTGATTTCACTTATTTCAGGTAAATACCCAAAGGTAGAATTGCTGGATCATTTGGTAGTTCTATTTTAAATTTTTGAGGAACCTCCATAATATTTTCCATAGTAGTTACACCAATTTACATTAACACTGACAGAGTTCAACAGTTCATTTTTCTCCACATCCTTGCCAATACTTGTTATATTTTGATTTTTTGATAATAACCATCTAATATGTATGAGGTGATATCTCATGGTTATGTTGCTTTACATTTTCCTGATGATTAATAATATTGAGCACATTTTTCTATACTTGTTGGCCATTTGTATGTCTTCCTTGGAGAAATGTGTATCCAGTTTCTTTGCCCATTTTAAATTGGGTTATTTGTTTTATTGCCATTGAGTTGTGGGAGTTCTCTATATATATTGAATGATAAGCCTTTATCAGATATATGGTTTGCAAATATTTTCTCCCATTCTGAAGGTTGCATTTTTATAATTGTTTCTTTTGCTGCACAACAACTTTTTAGTTTATGTAGTCCAGCTTATTTGTTTTTGCTTTTGTTATCTGTGTTTTTGTTGTTATACTCAGGAAAACATTGCACACATTTCAAGAATTTCAATAAGATTTCACTTATGTTTTCTTTTAGGAGTAAATCTGTTACATATAATAAATGAATTCAGTTAAGTTATGGGATACAAAATTAACCTACAAAAATCAGCTACACTTCTACACACCAACAATGAACTACCTAAAAAGGAAATTAAGAAACAATCACATTTTCAATAGTCTAAAAAAGATAAAATACATAGAAATAAACCTAACAAAGGAGGCAAAAAACTCATACACTAGAAACTATAAAGCCCTTATGAAGGAATATTATTTCTTCCAAATCAACAGCATGAGATATCTTTTCATTTCTTTATATCATCCTCAATTTCCTTCATCAATGTGTTATAGTTTTCAGAGTATAGGGCTTTCTCCTCCTTGGTTAATTTTATTCCTATGTGCTTTATTCTTTTGACATGATTTTAGAAGGGATATTTTTAGTTTCTCTTTCTGAGAGTTCATTATTAATGATTAGAAAAGCAACAGATTTCTGTATATAAACCTTGTATCCTGAAACTTTGCTGAATTAATTCATTAGTTCTAATAGTTTTGGGGTGGAGACTTTAGAGTTTTCTATATAAAGTATCATGCCATCTGAAGATAGTGACAGTTTTACTTCTTCCCTTCCATTTGGTATGCCTTTTATTTCTTTTTCTTCTCTGATTGCTGTGGTTAGGACTTCCAATATGATGTTAAATAGAAATGGCTAGAGTGGGCATCCTTGTCTTCTTCCTGAATTTAGAGGAAAGGCTTTCAGCTTTTCATTGTTGTTGGCTGTGGCCTTTATTAATAGTGTTAAAACATCCATATTACTTAAAGCAACCTGCAGATTTAATGCAATACTTATCAATATACCCATGACATTTTTCACAGAGCTGGAGCAAACTGTTCTAAAAGTCATATGGAATCACAAAAGACACTTAGTAGCAAAACAATCTTGAGAAAGAAAAACGTAGCTGGAGGAATCAGGCTCCCAGACTTCAGACTATACTACAAAACTACAGTAATCAAAACAGCATGGTACTGACACAAAAACAGACACATAGATCAATTAAACAGAATATAGATCTCAGAAATAAACCCACACCATTGTGGTCAATTAATCTATGACAAAGAAGGTGAGAATATACAATGGAGAAGAGATAGTCTCTTTGATAAGTGGTGCTGGAAGAAATGGGCAGCTACATGTGAAACCATGAGATTAGGACATTCCCTTTTACCATATGCAAAAGTAAATTCAAAATTGGTTAAAGATCTAAATGTAAGACCCTAAACCATAAAAATCCTAGAAGATAGCATAGGCAGAACGCTCTGACATAAATCGTAGCAATATTTTTTTGGCTCTGTCTCCTAAGGCAAGAGAGATAAGAGTGAAAAGAAAAAGAAAAAAAAGAGAGAGAGAGACCTAATTAAACTTAAAAGCTTTTGCAAAGCAAAGGAAGCCATCAACAAAATGAAAAGATGACTTAGAGAAAATATTTACCAATGATATGACCAACAAATTGGTTAATATACAAAATTTATAAACAGCTCATGTAACTCAATAACAACAGCAACAACATCAAAGTGAAAAATTGGCAGAAGACCAAACTAAACAGTTTTCCAAAGAAGGCATACAGATGGCCGACACACCTGAAAATATTTTAAACACTGCTAATTGTTAGAGAAATGCAAATCAAAACAACAATGAGATATCACCTCACAGTGCCAGAATGGCTATCATCATAAAGTCTACAAAGAACAAATATTTAGTGAGGCTGTAGAGAAAAGAGAACCCTTGTAACTGTTGGTAGGAATGTAATTTGGTGCAGCCACTATGGAAAACAGTATGCAGGGTCCTTAAAAAACTAAAAATAGAACTACCATATGATCCACCAATTCCACTCCTAGGTATATATCAAGAAAAACAGAAACACTAATTAGAAAAGATACATGTACCTCAATATTCATAGCAGCAGTATTTACAATAGCCAAGATATGGAAGCAACCCATGTGTCCATCAACAGATGAATGGATAAAGAAGATGTGGTATATATATATATATATATACACACACACACACACAATGGAATATTACTCAGCCATAAAGAAGAGTAAAATTCTGTCATTTGTTGCAACATGGAATATTATGCCTCATGAAACAAGTCAAATAGCAAAATACAAATACTGCATAAGACCACCTATATATGGAATCTAAAATAAATACAAATGAATGTATATAGCAAAACAGAAACAGACTCAGATATGGAAAACAAGCCAGTGGTTACCAGTGGGGAGAGGGAAGGGGAGAGGGGCATGTTAAGTGTATGGCTTTAATAAACACAATGCATAAAATAGATAAGCAACAAGAAATATTATATAGTACAAGGAAATATAGGCATTATCTTGTAATAACTTTTAATGGATTATAAACTATAAAAATACTGAATCATTATACTGTGCATATGAAACTAATATAATATTGTAAATCAACTATACTTCAATTTTTAAAATTTTCTTTAAAAAACTGATGAAAGAAATTTAAGTATACTCAATAGAACACCCATAATTAAACTCATGCATTTATGGTTAACTGATCTTTGACAAATGTGCCAAGAATACACACCATATAAAAGATAGTCTCAAATGCATATTTTTGGGTACACTGGCTCTTCACTCGTTTTGAAAAGAATAAAATTGGACCCCTATCTTACACCATACACTAAAAATAAACTTAAAATGGATTATAGGTTTAAATGTAAGCTCTGAAACTCCAAAACTTTTAGAGGAAATCATAGAAAAAAATTATGCCATTAGTCTTGGCAATAATTTCTTAAATACAACACCAAAGGCACAGTCAACACAATAAAAAATGGACAAGGGGGACTACGTCAACTAAAAAGTTTTGCATAACAAAAAAGGAAATCAATAAAATGAAAAGCAAACTAAAAACTCAGAAAATATTTTCAAACCATATATCTGATAAGTGGTTAACATTAAAAATATATAAGAAACTGCTGCAATTCAATAGCAAAAATAAAAACCAAATTACATGATTAAAAATTGGGCAAAGAACTTAGACATGTTGCATGAAGAATGACATAGGTTTGACTGAGGAGTCTTTCATTTCCAGTCAGTGAGTGATGCACGTTGTTCATGGTAGATAGATAGAAAGCCACACAACTGCAATATATTTTATACATTTAAATAGAGGGAACACAAATTTTCCAGCTCTCCTTTCAGTGTGAATAGAAAGGAGATCATTTTAACTTTAATTCTCAAATTCCCCTGACATGGAACTCCCTCCTTAGGTAGGACTTTAACCTCCTGCAGAGTACTTAAAATTATTTCTCAGTCTCCATGGCTAGGAACCTAAACAATTTTTATTGCATGGTTCAATACTGATTTCCTTCTAGGTCCTACATTGCTGTGTCTACTGAGAAATAAGATCCCAACTGATAATTCACTACTGTTCTTATGGGTGCAGAAAGCCTATTAACATAATATTTCTATTTGTGAAGGGCTACCTGGTCAGAAGGGCTTTAAAATTTGGGGAATAATAAAAGTACCATTTTCTTTTCATAATGTCATACTCGGGCAAAACCTCATGCTACTATCGTTATTCCCTGTCCTTTTGTTTATGTTTTCTTAATCTGTATTCCTTATGGTAATTCACAAATGTTCTTTTAACAGGTTTTCTCAACTACCTGAAAATCCCCATGACTGCATCTTGACTACTAAAGCCCTGGGACTGCCTATACACAGCTTTTTGGACATAATCAAACTCTGAATGTCAGTTTATGCTCAGTTGGGACACCCATCAAAGAAGTACTCTGGGCCTTGAAAAAAAAAAGAAAAAGAAAAGGATTGCTGAAATAAAACTTCATAATTGATGTAGTGCATTAACCAGTATACACAATACATATAAACAGCAATCATAGGTATCAAATAATAATCTAAGCTTTTGTTAAAATATTCCCGACATCCTGCATGTTAAAACTCTGGAATATGGGACAAAGTCTATCTTCAAATAAATATTTCAAAAATAAAAACAAATAAAGCATATATTTGGAATATTAGAATATGCCTTTATCCTCTTTAATTTGAATGTTTAAAACATTTAAACTGAAAGCAAAATAGACGTTATGAATTTTCTACCAAATGTGTGACAAGAAGGCAAACTTATTCTATAATCTTTATTTGAAGAGGAAGATTTTTGCTTAATCTATCAACTTTTCACATCTCTAGCTATTTCACATCTCTAGAGAAGGAATGAATGAGAGAATGCTGTGAATAACCAGTTATGCTTTTGTAAAGATATTTTCTCTATACTTTGCTTACTCGATACAAAAAAAGAAAGAAATGATCAAACATGTAAAATGTGCTCTCTCATGAAAACTTCTGGGAGAGTGTTTTGTGAACACTGGCTTTATACTGTTAAAACAGCAGTGAGTTCTGTGAACTTTCTTGTTTCTTATTATTTCTCCTCTATTCCACGTACTGAGCTAAAGGATGTTAGTCCCAGGTCAGACTGTTGTTGGTGGTTCAGAGTTCTGTTAGAATCTTTGGAAAACCAGTCATCAGTCTTCTTTTTTGTGTGTGCCATTAGTCAAGGATAAAATGGAAGAACCATTTTATTGTATTCCTCCAAAATAAATATTTCCCAATTCTTCTATTATCCTCTATTCTGCTGACATCAATTTTCAGTAATTTACAGATGTTCTATCCTAGTTTTTTTTTTTTTTATTATTAATTAATTTATTTTTGGCTGTGTTGGGTCTTCGTTTCTGTGCCAGGGCTTTCTCTAGTTGCGGCGAGTGGGGACCACTCTTCATCGCGGTGCGCGGGCCTCTCACTATCGCGGCCTCTCTTGTTGCAGAGCACAGACTCCAGACGCGCAGGCTCAGTAATTGTGGCTCACGGGCCCAGTTGCTCCGCGGCATGTGGGATCTTCCCAGACCAGGGCTCGAACCCGTGTCCCCTGTATTGGCAGGCGGATTCTCAACCACTGCACCACCAGGGAAGCCCCCTAGTTTTTATTATGAGATATCAAAACATAAATTATTATCAGAAAAAAAGAGTTTTTTAAAATAAAATTAATTTAAGTAGAAATATTTGGGAACATTCTGATAAAGATAAACATATTTATACATAATGTATTTTGCAGAAATGATAGCTCTGTGGAGACTTTATCTAAACAATCTGAGTTATTAAGAAAATTGCTCTCCATTCTTAATTATTTAAACAATTCAGATAGAAGCCATGTACCCATGTAATTGATAACGTGGACTGGAAGATAAACACAACTGTCTATTTCTTTGCCCCAGTCAGATTTCATGATTAATAAATATTGCCGCAGCCATATTGATTGTGCAGGGATCCACATCAGTCAATAAAGTTACAGGTGTAAACTAAATGCATAGAACAAAGCAGAGGAAACACTCAATAGATAGTGATTGATTAATTCATTCTAAATTTCATGGCTTTCTTTGACTTGTAAGATACATAAATGCCATAGATAATTGGCCTAGGGCTTTTTTGACAACTGTGTATCAATGGTCTTTCTTCAGAATCTCCACTATTTATTAATCTAGATATAAATATCATGGCATTTTTAGTGAGGCTGTTAGAACAACAGACTATGCACATAGATTCCAATATAACGAATTTTATTGCATTTCTGTCTGTTTCTTTCCAAATCCAGAGACGGAAGAAAGCCCAA
Organism: Balaenoptera musculus; assembly: GCF_009873245.2. Classification (NCBI taxonomy): domain Eukaryota; kingdom Metazoa; phylum Chordata; class Mammalia; order Artiodactyla; family Balaenopteridae; genus Balaenoptera; species Balaenoptera musculus. The sequence continues at coordinate 48,982,204 of NC_045801.1, read as the reverse complement.
ATGAAATTTCTAAAATGAAATTTTACAGACTAATACAGCAAAAAAAAAAATAAGACAGAATCCGAAGTAAATTAATGTTAACCATTTCACTTTAAAATCCTCATGTTTGATCGCCTGAAAATAAAAGATAAGGTTTCTCTGTTGTTTGATTGCACAAAATAGTCACATATAATGTAAAGAGAAAAGGTCACAAACTAAGCAACCGTAAAAGGGCTAGGAAAGGCACTAAAAATGTGAGCTGGATGCAAGATAATAAAGAATGTTGGTAAGTAGGCTGACATGGAGAGTGCATACCTCAACTAAAAGTGTTCAAATAACTAATAAAAGACAAAAGGACTAACAAACGACAAAACCAACATAACGGACAACATGACAGAATGCTCTTGGGTTGTCTTCTGCCTACTAGTAGCCAGATTGAAATCATTTGGTTTCAATTGCTAAGATGCTGCCTTATCAATGTTGCTTAACTGTGTTATAAATATCCCACTAATTAAAGTTTTGTATCTTTGAAGAAATCTAGTGCAGTTCATTTATTAGTGTATCTCCACAGCTGAGTAGCAATACATCATTTCCTCATTAATTGTCCATTCCATGAAACAATTATGAAATGTAACATTAGCCTTAGCTCCATGGTTGGTTTTTAGATCTTCAGTTTTGGGAGCAAATTAATTACATCCCCTCTTGTTGAATTAAAATGGATTTTCCACAACATAAAAAGCATATACACTGAGGTGACAAATGGTTCTGAAGTTTTCAAAGTAGTGGGACACTCAGCTGGAGTAATCTCCTGAGAGGAGAGAGAGAGAGAGACTTTACTGCCTCTTAGAAAATAAGAGTGACATCATTGACAATGGTGAGGTAGGGAATTCCAAAGATCCATTCCACCATTGAATTAGCCATGAATCTGGCAAAAACTGTGAAAATCAACATTTCAGAACTTCAGAATCATATCAAAAAATTAACAACAACCAAGGAAGTGTTTAGCGAAGAAAGAGGCTCCTGAATTTTAGCCTTGAAGGAAACTCTCTCAGGTCACTGCCTGACCATTTAGATAACGGAATGGAAGCATCTATAATTACATGAAACAAGAGAAATAGTCATTGCTAAAATAATTTGGAAAAGTCAATAAACAAATGGGTGACTGTAGCACTAACAAACAAAAGCAAACCATGGGGAAGGGGGAGAATTTCATTTCCAGAGTTACCACATTATAATAATCTAAATGTCTACTTTTCTATAAAAACATTATATGGCAAACAAATAAATAGAAAAGCATGACCAATTCACAAGACTAAATAAAAACTGACAGAAATATCACTGAGGAGGAACAAACACTGAACATACTAGAACAAGACTTTAAATCAACTGTCTTACATATCCTCAAACCGCTAAATGGAATTATGAACATAAAATAAATGGAACCAGGAAAGTCCAAAGAAATAGAGAATATTTTAAAAAGAGAAATTACAAAAGGCAGTTAAATAGAAATTCTGGAGTTAAAATACAAGAGCTGAATGAAAAATTCACTAGAAAAGTTCAAAAGCAAATCTGAGCTGGCAGAAGAGTCAGCTACTTGAAGATGTATAAATTGAAATCATTCAGTCTGAGAGGCAGAAGGTAAAAAAATTGAAGAAAAATTGACACAGCCTAAGCAACCATTGGAACACCACCACACATACCAACAAATGTATTATGGGAGTCCCATAAGCAGAGGAGGGAAAGAAAGGGGCAGAAGAAACATTTGAAGAACTAATAATTGACTACTTGCCAAATTTAATGAAATACATGAATCTACACCTCTAAGTAACTCTATATCCTTCAAATAGAATAAACTCGAGAGACACACAGATATTGATACATATTGTGATCAAACTGTTAAAAGCCAAAGACAGAGAGAATGAAAATGTCACATACACGGTATCCTCTATAAGGTTAACATCTTTTATTTTTTCTCATGAGAAAACCTGGTGGTCAGAAGGCAATGAGATGACATATTTAAAGTGCTGTAAGAAAAAAAAAACAAAAACCTGTCAACCATCAGGGACCTGCAGGAAGTCGGGAACCCTATACATTTTTGCCACTTTATCCCTACTATATAGGTCAACATCTGTTCCATAATAAATGCTCAAATATTTGTTGAATAAATAAATGAAAGTCTATTAAAGTATGAGCTTCCAAAAAGTTCATTTTCCATTTTTTTGTCTTTCTTTTCTTGTCAGACTTAGAACAGATAGAATTACTCCTTTCTTCTTTCACTTGTGCTTTTAACTCATCACTGCTATTTTGTTGTTGTTTCATAAATCTTCTCCACTCTTTTTGCATATTCCCCATTATTAACTATATTGACTTCTTTCTTGTTATTAAAAAAGTACAATTTCCTGAATTCAAGAAAAAGAAAAAAGTCTTTTACCCACTCAAGATATGTTGCATCGTTTTTGCTTTTTTCATTAACATTATGTTAGCATAACATTCCTCAGTTACAAAACTTTCCTATACGTTATATTTCATATCAATTTAATGAGATAACTTCTTTATTTATAGATACACCTAATTTATGAAACAAATAAAACATCTGATAAAAATCAAGCAATAATACCCCTAAGAGGTATTACAAATGTCACATATGCATTTAACATATGACATTTGAAAACAAAATAGTGACTTACTTAATTCAAGGAGTTTATAATTTGCGGCTGGTTGACCATAGATATTTATCTGTCTTTAAATTCAGGATCCCAGTGCTCCCCTCCTGCTTTTATTTTGTAATTTTTTACCCCACTAATGCCATGTATTGTTTTCTACCACCTCTACTTTTGTTCCTTGCTAATCTATTGCAACCAATCTCCTTAGATAATGACTTCTCAGGGTCCAAACATTATGGTGTTACTCAGTTAACTGGGGTGTTTATCTCTTTAGCCCTTGAGTTTCTCTGATTTTGCCATCCTCTATTCACTTTATTTAATCATACATCCTCTCCTTGCTTTCCTTTACTTCCCTACTCCTACTATTTTGTTCTATATTTCTTCATCCACTTCATGAACTCCTTTATTTTTTAAATTTTTATTGAAGTATAGTTGATTTACAGTGTTGTGTTAATGTACAGCAAAGTGATTCAGTTATACATATACATATACATTTTCACATTCTTTTCCCTTATAGGTTATTACTAAATATTGAGTACAGTTCCCTGTGCTGTACAGTAGGTCCTTGTTGGTTATCTATTTTATATATAGTAGTGTGTATATGTTAATCCCAAACTCCTAATTAAACCCTACCCCCTTTCCCCTTTGGTAACCATAGGTTTGTTTTCTGGGTCTGTGGGTGTATTTCTGTTTTGTATATAAGTTCATTTGTATCATTTTTTAGATTCCATATATAAGCGATATCATACAATATTTGTCTTTGTCTGGCTTACTTCACTTAGTATAATAATCTCTAGGTCCATCCATGTGCCGCAAATGGCGTTATTTCATTCTTTTTTTATGACTAATAGTCCATTGTATAAATATACCACATTTTCTTTCTCCATTCATCTGTCAATGGACATTTAGGTTCCTTCCATATCTTGGCTATTGTAAATAGTTCTGCAATGAACACTGAGTGCATGTATCTTTTCAAATTATAGTTTTCTCCAAATATATGTCCAGGGATGGGACTGCAGGAACATATGGTAGCTCAAACAGCTCATACAGCTCAATACCAAAAATACCTAAACAACCCAATCAAAAAATGGGCAGAAGATCTAAGTAGACATTTCACCAAAGAAGACATACATGTGGTCAAAAGGTACATGAAAACTCAACATCACTAATTATTAGAGGAATGTAAATCAAAACTACGATTAAATATCACCTCACTCGAGTCAGAATGGCCATCATCAAAAAGTCTACAAATAATATATGCTGGAGAGGGTGTGGAGAAAAAGGAACACTCCTACACTATTGGTGGGAATGTAAATTGGTACAGCCACTCTGGAGAACAGTATGGAGGTTCCTTAAAAAACACATTCCCTGAATTCTTAATACAATCTTCTGACTGTTATGTTCTAGTAATGGCTTCACTGACGTTTATACATGGATATCCAGGAACGTGTCAAAATTGACATTGACAAAACTGGAATAATCAGATCTATTTTCCAATGTATTCCTCTTCCTGATTTTTAAAACATTTCTGTTAATAGTGTCTCTATTCTCCCCCAATGGCAAACACTAAAATTTAAAGTCATTTCTGTTTTGTTTCACTCCACAGCTGTTTCAATATCTCAATTTGTTTCTTCCACTTTCCTAAAGCTATTACAAGTATCTTCATTGCTAATTTAACTATGTTTTCTTTTATTCATTAGCCTTTGATTTCACACTTAAAATATCATAGTAGTATATGTGTTTAATAGCTCTTGTTTAATATCACAAATCAAACTATTTTTTGAATAAACTTTTTATTTTGAAAGAATTATAGCCTTACAGAAAAGTTACAAACATGCTCCAGAGAGTTCCCATATACTTTTGACCCAGTTTCCCATTTAAGTAAAGTGATGGTATATTTGTTGAAACTAAGAACCTAACATTTGTAAATGTTATTAATCAAAGCACAGAACTTACTAGAATTTCAGAAGTCTGTTCCAGGATGCCACATTACAGTTTGTTGACGTGTGTACTTAGTCTTCTCTGCTGTGTGACAGTTTATCAGTTTTCCCTTGTTGATCATAGTATTGACTATTTTAAGAGTATTTTGAAAAATGTCCTTCAATTATGTTTGCCTGATATTATCTCCATGGGGCTAAGAGGTAGTTTTTTTTTTAAAGAAAAATACCACAGGTAATTATTATGTCAATTATCTTCTCATTACATCTTATCAAGACGTACATGATATAAGGTGAGATTAACATGATTTATCAAAGAAGTTTTCTGTACTTCCCAGCTTTATTGAGTTATAATTGACAATTAAAAATAGAAGATATTTAACATATACAACCATAGTGACGTTCATGATTCGATATAAGTATATATTGCAGAATAATCACCACAGTCAAGGTGACTAACATGTCCATTACCTCCCATATTTACCATTTTCATTTTTCCTTCTTTTCTTTTCCTTGTGTGATGAGAACAGATAAGATCTACTGCCTGAGGAAATTTAAAGTAATACAGTACTTTTAACTAGAGTCACATTGTTTTACATGAGACCTCTAGAACTTATGTATCTTGCATAATCGAGACTGTATCCCTTGACAAACATCTCCTTGTATCCACCTACTACAAAACCCTGGAAAAAAACCATTCTACTCTTTACTTCTACAAGTTTGACTGTTTCAAACTCCTCATATAAATGGTACCATGTATTATTTATCTTTCTGCATCTGGCTTATTTACTTAGGAAAATGACTTCCAGGTTTATGTGTATTGCCAAAATGGCAGTATTTTACTCCTTTTTAGGGCTAAATCATATTCCATTTGTGTGTGTGTATATTTACACATATATATCACATTTTCACACAAATCCATTCACCCAGTGATAGACCTTTAGGTTATTTCCATATTTGGATACTGTACAATACCTTGAAATAAACATGGGAATGAAAATATCTCTTCAAGATACTGTTTTATTTTTAAATTTCCTTCAGATATATACCCACAACTGAGATTGTAGGGTGGTTGTATTTTTAATTTTTGGAGAAAACTCCATACAGTTTTCCATAATAACTGTACCAGTTAACACTCACACCAACAGTATATAAGGAATCCAATTACTTCACAACCTTGACAACAGTTGTTATTTTTTTGTCTCTTTGATAATAGTCATTCTAAGAGGTCTGGACAATATTTCACATCGTATTGATTTGCATTTCCTTCAAGATTAGTAATGTTGAGCACCTTTTCTTATACTTGCTGGCCATTTGTATTTTTTTAAATTTAATTTTTACTGAAGTATGGTTGATTTACAATGTTGTATTAGTTTCAGATGTAGAGAATAGAGATTCAGATATATGTATATATATACATATATATATATATATATATGTATATATATACACACACATATATATTCTTTTTCAGATTCGTTTCCTTTATAAGTTATTACAAAGTACTGACTATAGTTCCCTGTGTTTTACAGTAGGTCTTCATTGGTTATCTATTTTTTATATAATAGTGTGTATATATGAATCCCAAACTTCTAATTTATCCCTCCCCCCCTTTCCCCTTTGGTAAACATAAGTTTGTTTTCTATGTCTGTGGGTCTATTTCTGTTTTGTATATGAGTTCATTTGTAACATTTTTTTAGATTCCACATTCAAGTGATATCATATGATATTTATCTTTCTCTGTCTCACTTACTTCATGTAGTATGATAATCTCTAGGTCCATCCATGTTGCTGCAAATGACATTATTTCATTATTTTTTATGACTAATATTCCATTGTGTATATATACCACATCTTCTTTATCCACTCATCTATTGATGGACATTTAGATTGCTTCCATGTCTTAGCTATTGCAAATAATGTTGCAATTAATATTGGGATGCATGTATCTTTTCAAATTATGGTTTTCTCTGGATATATGCCCACGATTGGGATTTTAGAATCATATGGTGTCTCTATTTGTTTTTTTAAGGAACTTCCATACTGCTCCCCATAATGGATGTACGAATTTACATTCCTACCAAGAGTGTAGGAGAGTTCCTCTTTCTCCACACTGTCTCCAGCATTTATTATTAGTAAACTTTTTGATGATGGCCATTCTGATTGGTGTGAGGCAATACCTCATAATAGTTTTGATTTGCATTTCTCTAATAATTCTCTAATAATTTCCCTAATAATTAGTGATGTTGAGCATCTTTTCATGTGCCTTTTGTCCATGTTTATGTCTTCTTTGAAGAAATGTCCATTTAGGTCTTCTGTCCATTTAGATCTTCTGCCCATTTTTTATTGGGTTGTTTGTTTTATTGATATTGAACTGGATGAGCAGTTTTTACATTTTGGAGATTAATTCCTTGCCTGAAGTATCATTTGCAAATATTTTCTACCATTCTGGGGGTGGGTTTTTGTTTTGTTTATAGTTTTCTTTGCTGTGCAAAAGATTTTAAATTTAATTAAGTCCCATTTGTTTATTTCTGTTTTTATTTCCAGTACTTTAGGAGATGGATGCAAAGAGATATTGCTGCAATTTATGTCAAAGACTTTTCTGCCTAGGTTTTCTAGAGTTTTATAGTATATAGTCTTAAATTTAGGTCTAAATCCATTTTAAGTTAATTTTTTTAGATGGTGTTAAAGAATTTTCTAATTTCATTCTTTTATATGTAGCTGTCCAGTTTTCTCAGTATCACTTATTGAAGAAACTGTCTTTTCTCCATTGTATATTCTTGACTCCTTTTTCATAGATTAGGTGACCACAGGTGCATTGGTTTATCTCTGGGCTTTCAATCCTGTTCCATTGATCTATATGTCAGTTTTTGTGCCAGTAACATACAGTTTTGATGACTGTAGCTTTGTAGTACAGTCTGAAGTCAGGGAGCCTGATACCTCCATGATACTATGTATAGTATCATGTCATATGCAGTGACATTTTTAATTCTTTTTCAATTTAGAGTCCTTTTATTTCTTTTTCTTCTCTGATTGCTGTGGCTAGGACTTTCAAAACTATGTTGAATAAAAGTAGTAAGAGTGGACATCCTTGCCTTGTTCCTGATCTAGAGGAAATGCTTTCAGCTTTTCACTGTTGAGTATGATGATAACTGTGGGCTTATAATTTATAGCCTTTATTATGTTGAGGTATGTTCCCTCTAAGCAGAACTTTCTAAAGAGTTTTTATCATACATGGATATTGAATTTTATCAAAAGCTTTTTCTGGATCTATTGAGATGATAATATGGGTTTTATTCTTCAATTTATAATGTGGTGTATCTCACTGATTTGTGGATATTGAGAAATCCTTGCATCACTGGGATAAATCCCACTTTATCATGGACTACAATTCCTATAATGTATTGTGGGATTTGGTTTGCTAGTCTTTTGTTGAGGATTTTTATGTCCATGTTCATCAGTGATATTGGCCTGTAATTTTTTTTTGTGTGGTATCTTTGTGTTTGGTATCAGGATGATTGTGGCCTAATAGAATGAGTTTCCCCAGGGAAGTCTGGGGAGTTAAAAAAAAAAAAAAAAACAATTCAAATTCAGTACTTGTAATTGGTCTGTTCATATTTTCTTTTCCTCCTGATTCAATCTTGGGATATTGTACTTTTCTAAGAATTTGTCCATTTCTACTAGGTTGTCCATTTTACTGGCATAGAGTTGCTTGTAATTGCCTTTTATGATCCTCTGTACTTCTGCAATGTCCATTGTAGCTTCTTTTCCATTATTAATTGTATCAATTTCGGCCCACTCCCTTCTTTAGTTGATGTGTCTGCTAAAGGTTATCAGTATCTTTTTAAAGAACCACCTTTTATTTTCATTGATCTTTTCTATCGTTTTCTTCATCTGTATTTCATTTATTCCTGCTCTGATTTCATGATTTCTTTCCTTCTACTAACTTTGAGTCTTGTTTATTCTTCTTTACTAGTTGCTTTAGGGGTAGGGTTAGGTTGTTTATTTATATTTTTTCTTATTTCCCGAGGTAAGCTAGCATTGCTATAAACTTTCCTCTTAGAACTGCTTTTGCTGCATCCCATATGTTTTGGATTGTTGTGCTTTCATTGTCATTTGTCTCTAGGTTTCTTTGATTTCATCTTTGATTCTTCCATGATGCATTAGTTGTTTAGTAGTATGTTGTTTAGCCTCCACGTGTTTGGGTTTTTTCAGTTTTTCTTTTTTCTTTCATTGATTTCTAATCTCATAGTGTTGTGGTCAGAAAAGTTGCTTGATATGATTTCGATGTTCTTAAAACACCAAGGCTTCCTTTGTTGCCCAGCATGTGGTCTATCCTGGAGAATGTTCCATGTGCACTTGTAAAGAATGTGTATTCTGCTGCTTTTGGATGGAATACTCTATAAATATCAATTAATGTGTCATTTAAGATCTGTGTTTGCTTATTGATTTTCTGTTTCAATAATCTGTCCATTGATGAAAATGAGGTGTTAAAGTCCCCCACTATTATTGTGTTACTGTCAATTTCTCCTTTTATGGTTGTTAGTATTTGCCTTATATATTGAGTTGCTCCTATGTTGGGTGCATATATTTACAACTGTTATATCTTCTTGGATTGATCCCTTGATCATTATATAATGTCCTTCTTTGTCTTTTGTAACAGTCTTTATTTTAAAGTCTATTTTTTCTGATATTAGTATTGGTTACTCCAGCTTTCTTTTGATTTCCATTTGTATGGAATATCCTTTTCCATCCCCTCACTTTCAGTCTGTATGTGTCTTTAGATCTGAAGTGCGTCTCTTATAGATAGCATATATATTGGTCTTATTTTTGTATCTCTTCAGCCAGTCTATGTCTTTTGGTTGGAGCATTTAATCCATTTACGTTTAAGGTAATTATAAATATGTATGTTCTTATCGCCATTTTGGATTTGTTTTTTAGGTCTTTTATTTTTCCTTTTCCCTTTTGTTTTCTTCTCTTGTGAGTTGATGACTATCTTTAGTGCTATGTATATCTCCTCCCTTTGTACTCTCCTCCTCTCACAGTTACTAGTTTAGATATTATATTTGTGTGTGGATGATTTCTTAATTTACTGTATGTTTGCCTTTACTGGTGAGCTTTCCCATTTCCTAATTTTCTTTTTTTTAGATGTGACCTTTTCTTTTCTTCCTACAGAAGTTCCTTTAGCATTTGTTGTAAAGATGGTCTGTGGTGCTGAATTCATTTACCTTTTCTTGTCTGTAAAACTTTTGATTTCTCTGTCAAATCTGAACAAGAGCCTTGCTGGGTAGAGTATTCTTAGTTGTAGGTTTTTCCCTTTCACAAATTTAAATATATCATGCCACTCCATCTGGCCTGCAGAGTTTCTGCTGAAAAACCAGCTGATGACCTTGTGCAGATTCCCTTATATGTAACTTGTTGCTTTTACCTTACTGTTTGTAATAATTTCTCTTTATCTTTAATTTTTGTCAATTTGATTTCTATGTGTCTCGGCGTGTTCCTCCTTGGGTTTATCCTGCCTGGGACTCTCTGCACTTCCTGGACTTGTGTGACCATTTCCTTTTCCATGTTAGGGAAATTTTCAACTATTATCTCTTCAAATACTTTCTCAGGCCCTTTTTCTCTCCCTTCTCCATCTGGGACCCTTACAATGTGAATGTTTGTGCATTTGATGTTGTCCCAGAGGTCTCTTAAACTGTCCTCAATTCTTTTCATTCTTTTTTCTTTATTCTGCTCTATGGTAGTGATTTCCACCACCCTGCCTTCCAGCTCACTTATCCATTCTTCTGTCTCACTTATTCTGCTGCTGACTCCTTCTAGTGGAATTTTCATTTCAGTTATTATACTCTTCTACTGTGCTTGGTTGTTTTTATATTTTCTAACTCTATTAAAAACTTCTTGTAACATTTTGCTGTGCATCCATTCTTTTCCCAAGTTCTTGGGTCATCTTTACAATCATTACTCTGAACTCTTTCTCAGGTAGATTGCCTATCTCCACATCCCTTTGTTGTACTTCTGACATTTTATCTTGTTTGCCTGGAACATATTTCTCTGCTATCTCATTTTGTCTAAATTTCTATTTGTGTTTTTATGTATGTGGAAGGTTATATATGTTTCTAAATCTTGTAGAAATGGCCTTCTATAGGGGATGTCCTATGTGTCCTATTACTAGACTTCCCTTTCATCACCCAAGGGCCATAAACCAGCTGGTCTCAGGGTAGACTGTGACCTGCATTTGCAGGCTTGGTTCCACAGGCTGCCAGACCATATTTTTCTTGCTTCTGGTATCTGCCCCTGGTGGGTGAGGATGGCCTAGAGTTGTGTGGGAGGGCCCAGTGCTATCCCAGTGGTGGTTGGAGCTGAGTCTAGGCCCTCTGGTGGGTAGGGCTGTGTCAAGAGATGTGCCCAGATGTGGCTGTGGTCTGAGGAAGTCTTTAGGCACTGTCTGCTGATGGATGCTTTTGTGTTCCTATCTTATTTGTTGTTTGGCCTGAGGCGTCCCAATACTGGAATCTATAGGCTTTTGGGTGGGGACAGATCTTGGTGCTAATTACCTAAGCCAGATGTCTGCCTCGCATAAGAGTTCAAGAAGATGAACACTCACTTATTACCCCAGAGAGAGTCACAACCATCCCCCATCCCACCACAATTTCCCAGAAGACCCTCCAACACCAGTAATTAGGTCTGGCCCAGATTCCTATGAAGTCACTGCTTTTGCCCTGGGTCCCACTGCATATGAGACCTTGTGTGAGCACTCTAAGAGTGGAGTCTCTATTTTCCCCAGTCCTGTGCAGCTCCTGCAATTAAGTCCTGTTGGCCTTCAAAGCCAAATGCTCTGTGGGGGGCTCCTTCTCCTGATGCCTGATACCCGGTTGGGGAGTCTGACATGGAGCCCAAAATTCTCACTCCTGTGGGAGATCTTCTGCGGTATAATTATTCTCCAGTTTGTGGGTCACCTACCCAGGGGGTATGGGATTTGATTATATTGTGAGTGTGCCCCTCCTACCATCTCATTGGGTTTCTTCTTTATGTTTTTGGATGTAGATTACATTTTTTTGGTAGGTTCCAATCTTTTTTATTGATGGTTGTTCAGCAGTTAGTTGTGATTTTGGTGTTCTTGTGAAAGGAGGTGAGCTCAAGGTCCTTCTACTCCACCATCTTGTCTCCTCTCCCATTGTATGTCTTTTTCTAAGAAGTGACTCTTCAGATTTTTAAATCAATTTTTTTTTTGCTATTGAGTTGTATGAGTTCCTTATATATTTTTGATATTAATTTTTATCAGATATATGATTTGCAAATATTTTTCCCATTCTGTAGATAGGCTTTACACTCTATTGATTGTTTTCTTCACTGTGCAGAAACTTTTTAGTTTGATGTAGTCTAATTTATTTATTTTTACTTTTGTTGCCTGAACTTTTGTTGTCATATACAACAAACCATTGCCCACACCAATGTCAAGGAGATTTCCCCTATATCTTCTACTAATTGTATGGTTTGAAATATTATGATTTCAGGACTATGGTTTCATTTAAATATTTACTACATTTTGTGTTAATTTTTTGTGAGTGGAGTAAGATAGAAGGCCTGGTTCATTCTTTTGCACATGGATATCCAGTTTTCCAACATGATTTATTGAAGAGGCGCTATCCTTTCCCCATTATGTGTTCTTGGCACTGTTGTGAAAGATAAGATGATAGTTGATATGTGGATTTATTTATGAGGTCCATATGCTGTTCCATTTTTCTATATGTCTGTTTTTTTATCAGTAACATACTCCTTTGATTACTACAGGTTTGTAATATATTTTGAAATCAGGAAGTGTTATTCCTCTAGCTTTGGTCTTCATGCTCAAAATTTCTTTGGCTACTCAGGGTTTATTGTGGTTTCATAAAAATTTTAGGATTAAAAAATATTTCTGTAAAGATTGCCATTGGAATTTTGAAGGTGATTGTGTAGAACCTCTAGATTACTCTTAGTATTATGGACATTTAAACATATTCATGCAATTCATGAACATGCAATGTCTTTCCATTTATCTGTTTCTTCTTTAATGTTTTTATCAATAATTTCTAATTTTTAGTGAACAAGTCTTTCATCTCTTTGGTTAAGTTTACTTATAAGAATTTTATTCTAATTGTTGCTATTGTGAATGAGATTGTTTTCTTAACTTTTGTTTCATATATTTTATTGTTTGGGCATAAAATCACAACAAATTTTTGTATGTTGATTTTTTTTCTGCAAATTTGTTGAATTTATTAGTTCTAACCATTTTTTTTTTTTTTGAGAAGTCTTTATGTCATTCTACATGTATGATCAAGTATATGCTAAAAGAGATCATTTTACTTCTTCCTTTTAGATTTCTTTTCTTGTATAATTGTTCTGACTAGGTCTTTTCAGTACTGTATTGAAAAGATGAGGCAAGAGTGGGTATGCTTACTTTAGAGGAGAACTTTCAGTTTTTTTCCCATTGATTATTTTAGCTGTGGGCTTGTTTATTGTGTTGAGGTCAAGTTCCTTGTATATATATTTTGTTGAGAGTTTTAATTATTCATGAATGTTAAACTTTCTCAGATGCTTTTTCTTTATCCATTGAGATGATCATGTTTTTTATTTTTTTTCAGTTTGTTAGTGTATTTTTTCATACCAGTTGATTTGTTTATGTTTTACCATCCTTGCATCTTAGGCATAAATCTCACTTTATCATGACGTATGATCATTTTAATGTGTTGTTGAGTTTGGTTTGTCAGTATTTTATTGAGAATTTTTGCATTTATATTCATCAGGGATATTAGTTGTAGGTTTCTTTTCTTGTAATGTTCTTGTCTGGTATTGGTATTAGAATGATGCCAGCCTCATAAAAGTGAGTTTTAAAGTTTCTTCTTCTTAAATTTTCGGGAAGAGTTTAAGAAGATTTTGTAATTCTTCTCCTTTGACTGTTTGGTAGAATTCAGCCATGAAGTCCTGTGGTAGAATTCACTTGGAAGACTTTTTTTTTTTTTTAATTTAATCTTCTTATTTGTTATTGGTCATTCAGGCTTTGTATTTCTTATTGATTCAGTTTTGTTAGGTTTTTATGAATTTAACTTTTTTTCTAGTTTATTCAGTTCATGGGAATATATTTGCTCATAATAGTCTCTTATGATACTTTTTATTTATAAGTTTTATTGATCTATCTTTATCTACCTATCTATCTAATTCTCCATTTGATTTATTTCTGTTTTAATCTGTGTTATTTCCTTCTTTTTTGAGCTAGGTTTTTATTTTTCTAGTCCCTTTATTTGTAAAGTTAGGTTGCCTATATGACATCTTTCTTCTTTCATAATGTAGACATTTATCACTATAAATTTCCCTCTTAGTTAATACTTAATAGTTCGCTGTGAGCCATAATTTTTGGTATGCTGTGTTTTTTATTTCATTTGTCTCAAGATACATTTTTTTTAACAGCAACTCATTTTACATGCAGATTCTTCTGCATTGATGCTAACATTTCACTGGTCCAAAATTACAAAAATACTTTAAAAACTATACATTGATTTCTTCTTTGACCAAATGGGTTCTCAATGATGGGTTGTCTAGTTTCCACTCACTTTTTAAATTTTTCCATATTTTTTTGAGGATATTGATTTCTGGTTTTATTACACTGTGGTTGGAAATGATAACTGGAATGATTTGAACTTTTTACATTATTTAAAACATGTTTTGTGACATAACATATGGTCTGTCCTGGAGAATGTTTCATGTGTGCTTTAGAAGAATGTGTATTCTTCTACTGTTGTGTGAAGATTCTACAAATACCTGCTAGGTCTATTTGGTCTATAGTGTTGTTGTAGTCAGCTCTTTTTTATTACTTTTCTGTCTGGAAATTCTATCATTACTGTAAGTAGGGTATTGAAGTCCCCTACTATTGTATTGTATTGCTCTCAATTTCTGCCATCAATTCTGTTAATATCTGCTTTATATATTTAGTCTCTGATATTGGGTATATCTATATTTAATATTGTTATATCTTCCTGTTTAATTGACTCTTATCATTATATAATAATCTTCTTTGTCTGTAGAGACAGTTTTGGACTTAAAATCTGTTGTGTCTGATGATGTAAGCATAGCCTACCCTGTTGTTGTTTTTTTTTTTTTTTAATTGGTTATCATTTGTATGAAATATCTTTTTTCATCCCTTCATTTTCAGCCTATATGTTCCTTTAAATCTAAACTGAGTTTGTTATACACAGTACATCACTTATCTTGTTGTTTGTCTGTTTTTATCCTTCAGGTGCTCTTTGCCTTTTGACTGGTGAGTTTAATCCACTTATTTAAAGTAATTAATGATAGATATGGTCTTACTTTTTCCACTTTCTTAATTATTTTTTGGCTTGCAGTTGTTTTCTCCCACTCTTCCTTCTTGCTGTTTTTCTTTGTTATTTGATAATTTTTGTTTTTTGTAGTGCTATACTTTGATTCTTTTCTCTTGAACTTTTGTGTATCTAACACAAAATTTTTCTTTGTGATTAGCTTGAGGCTACCATCTATTTTAAGGTGATGCCACTTAACTTCAATCACATACAAATCTCTATACTTTTACTGCCATTAACCATTTTTAATCTTTTAACTTTTTTTAATAACAATAACCATTTATTAAGCATTTTATAAGTACCAGGCAGTGTGTTATTTGCTGAGGATACAAAAACAAAGTAGACATATTTCCTGATTTTGGAGAGCTCACAGACTAGTACGTAGGCCATAAAAAATTATAATTATACAATAAGTTCAAAAATAGAAGCATATAGAGGTAGAAAGAACAGAGGACATTGTTAACACTATTGGGGAGGAGCAGGTATCTGAGAAGGCACTTTTTTTTTCTTTTTAATCAGTCATCAATTTTATACACATCAGTGTATACATGTCAATCCCAATTGCCCAATTCAGCACACCACCATCCCCAGCCCACTGCAGTTTTCCCCCCTTGGTGACAATACGTTTGTTCTCTACATCTGTGTCTCAACTTCTGCCCTGCAACCCAGTTCATTTGTACAATTTTTCTAGGTTCCACATACATGCATTAATATACGATATTTGTTTTTCTCTTTCTGACTTACTTCACTCTGTAATACAGACGGTCTCTAGATCCATCCACATCTCAACAAATGACTCAATTTCGTTCCTTTTTATGGCTGAGTAATATTCCATTGTATATATGTACCACTACTTCTTTACCCATTTGTCTGTCGATGGGCATTTAGGTTGCTTCCATGACATGGCTATTGTAAATAGTGCTGCAACGAACATTGGGGTGCATGTGTTTTTTTGAATTATGGTTTTCTCTGGGTATATGCCCAGTATTGGGATTGCTGGATAATATGGTAATTCTACTTTTAGTTTTTTAAGGAACCTCCATATTGTTCTCCATAGTGGCTGTATCAATGTACATTCCCACCAACAGTGAAAGAGGGTTCCCTTTTCTCCACACCCTCTCCAGCATTTGTTGTTTGTAGATTTTCTGATGATGCCCATTCTAGCTGGTGTGACGTGATAACTCATTGTAGTTTTGATTTGCATTTCTCTAATAATTAATGATGTTAAGCATCTGTTCATGTGCTTCTTGGCCATCTGTATGTCTTCTTTGGAGAAATGTGTATTTAGGTCTTCTGCCCACTTTTGGATAGGGTTGTTTGTTTCTTTAATACTGAGCTGAATGAGCTGTTTATATATTTTGGAGATTAATCCTTTGTCCATTGATTCATTTGCAAATATTTTCTCCCATTCTCAGGGTTGTCTTCTCGTCTTGTTTATGGTTTCATTAGGTCCCATTTGTTTGTTTTTGTTTTTATTTCCATTACTCTAGGAGGTGGATCAAAAAAGATCTTGCTGCGATTTATGTCAAAGAGTGTTCTTCCTATGTCTTCCTCTAAGAGTTTAAGAGTGTCTGGTCTTACATTTACATCTCAAATCAATTTTGAGTTTAATTTTGTGTATGGTCTAAGGGAGCATTCTAATTTCATTCTTTTACATGTAGCTGTCCAGTTTTCCCAGCACCACTTATTGAAGAGATTGTCTTTTCTCCATTGTATATCTTTGCCTCCTTTGTCATAGATTAGTTGACCATAGGTGTGTGGGTTTATCTCTGGGCTTTCTATCTTGTTCCATAGATCTATATTTCTGTTTTTGTGCCAGTACCATATTGTCTTGATTACTGTAGCTTTGTAGTATAGTCTGAAGTCAGGGAGTCTGATTCCTCCAGCTCCATTTTTTTCCCTCAAGACTGCTTTGGCTATTCCAGGTCTTTTGTGTCTCCATACAAATTTTAAGGTGATTTGTTCTAGTTTCATAAAAAACGCCATTGGTACTTTGATAGGGATTGCATTGAATCTGTAGATTGCTTTGGGTAGTATAGTCATTTTCACAATATTGATTCTTCCAATCCAAGAACATGATATATCTCTCCAACTGTTGGTATCATCTTTAATTTCTTGCATCAGTGTCTTATATTTTTCTGCATACAGGTCTTTTTTCTCCCTACGTAGGTATATTCCTAAGTATTTTATTCTTTTTGTTGCAACGTTAAATGGAAGTGTTTCCATAATTTCTTTTCCAGATTTTTCCTCATGAGTGTATAGGAATGCAAGAGATTTCTGTGCATTAAATTTGTATCCTGCAACTTTACCAAATTCATTGATTAGCTTTAGTAGTTTTCTGGTGGCATTTTTAGGATTCTCTATGTATAGTATTATGTCATCTGCAAATAGTGACAGATGTACTTATTCTTTTCCAATTTGTATTCATTTTATTTCTTTTTCTTCTCTGATTGCCGTGGTTAGGATTTCCAAAACTATATTGAATAATAGTGGTGAGAGGGGGCATCCTTGTCTCGTTCCTGACCTTAGAGGAAATGCTTTCAGTTTTTCACCATTGAGAATGATGTTTTCCATGAGTTTGTTGTGTATGGCCTTTATTATGTTGAGGTAGGTTCCCTCTATGCCCACTTTCTGGAGAGTTTTTATCATAAATGGGTGTTGAATTTTGTCAAAAGCTTTTTCTGCATCTATTGAGATGATCATATGGTTTTTATTCTTCAATTTGTTAATATGTGGTATCACATTGATTGATTTGCGTATATTGAAGAATGCTTGCATCCCTGGGATAAATCCCACTTGATCGTGGTGTATGATCCTTTTAATGTATTGTTGGATTCTGTTTCCTAGTATTTTGTTGAGGATTTTTGCATCTATATTCATCAGTGATATTGGTCTGTAGTTTTCTTTTTTTGTAGTATCTTTGTCTGGTTTTGGTATCAGGGTGATGGTGGCCTCATAGAATGAGTTTGGGAGTGCTCCTTCCTCTGTAAATTTTTGGAAGAGTTTGAGAAGGATGGGTGTTAGCTCTTCTCTAAATGTTTGATAGAATTCACCTGTGAAGCCATCTGGTCCTAGACTTTTGTTTGTTGGAAGATTTTTAATCACAGTTTCAATTTCATTACTGGTGATTGGTCTGTTCATATTTTCTCTTTCTTCCTGGTTCAGTCATGGAAGGTTATACCTTTCTAAGAATTTGTCCATTTCTTCCAGGTTGTCCATTTTGTTGGCATAGAGTTGCTTGTAGTAGTCTCTTAGGATGCTTTGTATTTCTGCAGTGTCTGTTGTAACTTCTCCTTTTTCATGTCAATTTTATTCATTTGAGTCCTCTCCCTCTTTTTCTTGATGAGTCTGGCTAATGGATTATCAATTTTGTTTACCTGCTCAAGGAACCAGCTTTTAGTTTTATTGATCTTTGCTATTATTTTCTTTGTTTCTATTTCAGTTATTTCTGCTCTGACCTTTATGATTTCTTTCCTTCTGCTAACTTTGGGTTTCATTTGTTCTTCTTTCTCTAGTTCCTTTAGGTGTAAGTTTAGATTGTTTAGTTGAGATTTTTCTTGTTTCTTTAGGTAGGCTTGTATAGCTATAAATTTCCCTCTTAGAATGGCTTTTGCTGCTTCCCATAGGTTTTGGATCGTCATGTTTTCATTGTCATTTGTCTCTAGGTATTTTTTGATTTCCTCTTTGATTTCTTCAGTGATCTCTTGGTTATTTAGTAACATATTGTTTAGCCTCCATGTGTTTGTGCTTTTCACGTTTTTTTCCCTGTACTTCATTTCCTTTTTTTAAAATTTTTTTATTTTTATTTATTTATGGCTGTGTTGGGTCTTCGTTTCTGTGCGAGGGCTTTCTCTAGTTGTGGCAAGTGGGGGCCACTCTTCATTTTGGTGCGTGGGCCTCTCACTATTGCGGCCTCTCTTGTTGCGGAGCACAGGCTTCAGGTGTGCAGGCTCAGTAGTTGTGGCTCATTGGCGCTGTTGCTCCATGTCATGTGGGATCTTCCCAGACCAGGGCTCAAACCCGTGTCCCCTGCATTGGCAGGCAGATTCTCAACCACTGCACCACCAGGGAAGCCCCCTGTAATTCATTTCTAATCTGATAGCGTTGTGGTCAGAAAAGATGCTTGATATGATTTTAATTTTCTTAAATTTACTGAGGCTTGATTTGTGACCCAAGATGTGATCTATCCTTGAGAATGTTCCATGCGCACTTGAGAATAAAGTGTAATCTGCTGTTTTTGCATGGAAGGTCCTATAAATATCAATTAAATCGATCTGGTCTATTGTGTCATTTAAAGCTTCTGTTTCCTTATTTATTTTCATTTTGAATGATCTGTCCTTTGGTGTAAGTGAGGTTTTTAAGTCCCCCACTATCTTTGTGTTACTGTCGATTTCCTCTTTTACAGCTGTTATCAGTTGCCTTAAGTATTGAGGTGCTCCTATGTTGGGTGCATATATATTTATAATTGTTATATCTTCTTCTTGGATTGATCCCTTGATCATTATGTAGTGTCCTTTCTTGTCTCTTATAACATTCTTTATTTTAAAGTCTATTTTATCAGATATGAGTATACCTACTCCAGCTTTCTTTTGATTTTCATTTGCATGGAATATCTTTTTCCATCCCCTCACTTTCAGTCTGTACGTGTCCTTAGGTCTGACGTGGGTCTCTTGTAGACAGCATATATATGGGTCTTGATTTTGTATCCATTCAGCAAGCCTGTGTCTTTTGGTTGGAGCATTTAATCCATTCACGTTTAATGTAATTATCGATATGTATGTTCTTATGACCATTTTCTTAATTGTTTTGGGTTTGTTTTTGTACGTCCTTTTCTTCTCTGTGTTTCCCACACAGAGAAGTTCCTTTAGCATTTGTTGTAGAGCTGGTTTGGTGGTGCTGAATTCTCTTAGCTTTTGCTTGTCTGTAAAGCTTTTGATTTCTCCATCAAATCTAAATGAGATCCTTGCCGGGTAGAGTAATCTTGGTTGTAAGTTCTTCCCTTTCATCACGTTAAGTATATCATGCCATTCCCTTCTGGCTTGTAGAGTTTCTGCAGAGAAATCAGCTGTTAATCTTATGGGGGTTTCCTTGTATGTTATTTGTTATTTTTCACTTGTTGCTTTCAATAATTTTTCTTTGTCTTTAATTTTTGCCAATTTTATCACTGTGTGTCTCGTCGTTTTTCTTCTTGGGTTTATTCTGTATGGGAATCTCTGCACTTCCTGGACTTGGGTGGCTATTTCTTTTCCCATGTTAGGGAAGTTTTTCACTATAATCTCTTCAAATATTTTCTCTGGTCTTTTCTCTCTCTCTTCTCCTTCTGGGACCCCTATAATGACAATGTTGTTGTGTTTAATATTGTCCCAGAAGTCTCTTAGGCTGTCTTCATTTCTTTTCATTTTTTTTTCTTTATTCTGTTCTGCAGCAGTGAATTCCACCATTTTGTCTTCCACATCACTTATCCATTCTTCTGCCTCAGTTAATCTGCTATTGATTCCTTCTAGTGTAGTTTTCATTTCAGTTATTGTACTGTTCATCTCTGTTTGTTTGTTCTTTAATTCTTCTAGGTCTTTGTTAAACATTGCTTGCATCTTCTTGATCTTTTCCTCCATTGTTTTTCCGTGGTCCTGGATCATCTTCACTATCATTATTCTGAATTCTTTTTCTGGAAGGTTGCCTATCTCCACTTCATTTAGTTATTTTTCTGGGGTTTTATCTTGTTCCTTCATCTGGTATATAGCCCTCTGCCTTTTCATATTGTCTATCTTTCTGTGAATGTGGTTTTTGTTCCACAGGCTGCAGGATTGTAGTTTTTCTTGCTTCTGCTGTCTGCCCTTTGGTGGTTGAGTCTATCTAAGAGGCTTGATGGGAGGCTCTGTTGGTGGGTAGAGCTGACTCCTTTTAACTTTTATATTAGGTATAAAAGTAATTTTTGCACTACCATTGCAGTGTTACATTAATCTGTATTTGGTTATATATTTACTTTTAGCAGTGATATTTGTTTTCTTATAATTTTTCATTGCTGTCAGTGTGTTTTTAGTTAAAATTAAGGAACTCCCATAAGTCATTCTTGTAAGGCAGACTTAGTGGTAATGAAGGCCTTCAGTTTTGTCTGAGAGAGAGTTTATCTCACTTTCATTTTCAAATTATAATTCTGCTAGGTATAGTGTTCTTGTGTAGCAGTTTTGTTTCTTCCAGTGGGATGCTTAAAAGATCATCCCATTCTCTTCTGGCCTTCATGGTTTGCTGAGAAATCCACTGATAATCTTATGGAAACTCCTATGTGTGGCAAATAAGTTTTCTCTTGCTGCTTTCAAAATTTTCTTTGTTTTTGACATTAGTAAATTTGATTATAATATTTCTTGGTGTTGTCTTCTTTAGGTTGATTTTGTTTGAAAATATTTGCACTTCATGAATGTAGAAGTCCATTTTCCTCCCAAGATTTAGGAAATTTTCAGCTATTATTTCTTGAAGTAAACTTTCTGCACCTTTCTCTCTCTTCTCTTTCTGGGACTCTTATAATGCACACATTGATTTGTTGGATGTTATTTCACAAATCCTGAAAGTTTTCTTGACTGTTTTTCATTATTTTTGTCTTTTTTCTTTTCTGACTAGGTAATTTCAAATAACCTGTCTCCAAATTTGCATATTTTTACTTCTGCTTGATCAGTTCCACTATTGAAACTCTTTATTGCACCTTTCATTTCATTTATTGTATTATTCAGCTCCAGCATTTCTCTTTGTCACTTTTTTATGATTTCTATTTCTTTGTCAAACTTGTCATTTTGTTCACACATTATTTTCCTGATTTCATCAGGATACAAAAGCATAAACTCCAGGCAGCTCCATCAGCTTAGATCAATGTCTGTGATTATTGCAGAGATCTTCCATAGTCAAGGCTGTGTGTGTCCATGGCAGTGGTGAGGGCTATTTGGATCCTCTGTAGAAAAGGCTATTCTGATCCTCCTCCTTTTCTTTCCCCATGGGTGAAAGTCATGGCCAAGGAAAACCTTCTTGGCACTGGGTTCCAGTATATGGACACATATGTGGTGGCAATGGCAGCATTGTCCAGGGTACAGGCACTGAGTGAGTGGCTGTGAAACCAAGTTCTGGCCATGTGCATTGTGTTACCAGGACAGAGGTGGAGAGTGGGGGGTCTAGCTTCAGAGAAGCACATCCTTCTCTACAGGTCTACAGGGGCATGGACTTCAGAGACTTCTGTCAGCTGTGTCAGCTTTAGCAAAGTTTTTATGTGTCCTTGGTGGTGAAAGCTGTGGGTGTCCACATTGATAGTAAAGGCTGCTGAAGTTCTCCTGCTCTCTTTTCCCCAATGGGGGTAGATCATGACCTAGAGTATCCCTCCTTAAATTGAACTGTGTCAGATGGATCAACATATGTAAAATGCTTTCTATGCTTTTCTAGCTCTGGTTTCTGTGTTCCAATGAGCTGCTGCAGTTTCTTGTACTCCAGAACTCTTCTAGTGTTATTTTCATTGGTAGGTTGTTGATTAATATATATACATATATATATATATATATATATATTTTTTTTTTTTTTTTTTTTTGGTGTGGGAGCATGACTATTTGGAGCTCCTAGTCTTTCATCTTGCTGATGTTGCTCTTGGAGTTTTCTCAATGTTGAGCTTTTAAAGTTTTCTATCAATCTTGTAATTTACAAATATTTGATTGTAGTCCGAGTCTTCTCTTTTCACTGTTTTAGCATAGTATTTTAAAGAGCAAAATATTGTAATTTTCATGAAGCCCAATTTATCTTTTTTTTTATGGTTGTGCATTTCACATTGTATTAGAAAAATGGTTTCTTAAACAAGTGGTTTTGGGAAAGCTGGACAGCTATATGTAAAACAATGAAATTAGAACACTCCCTCACACCATATACAAAAAATAAATTCAAAATAGTTTAAAGACATGGAAAAGAAATGGAAGACATGCCACCATAAAACTCCTGGAAGAGAACATAGGCAAAACATTATTTGACATAAATCATAGCAATATTTTCTGAGATCGGTCTCCCAAGGCAAAAGAAATAAAGGCAAAAATAAAGAAGTGGGACCTAATTAAACTTAAAAGCTTTTGTGCAGCAAGGGAAATAATCAACAGAATGGAAAGACAACCTTCAGAATGGGAGAAAATATTTGCAAATGATGCAACCAACAAGGGATTAATATCCAAAATATAAAAAAGGCTCATACAGTTCAATATCAAAAAGACAACAATCAAAAATGGGTAGAGACCTAAATATACATTTTTTCCAAATAATTCGTGATGTTGAACAATTTCAATGTGCCTGTTGGGAATCTGGATATCTTCTTTGGAAAAATGTCTATTCAGTTATTTTGCCTATCTCTCCAAAGAAGACATACAGCTGCCCAACAGGCACATGAAATGATGCTCAACATCACTAATGATTCGAGAAATGCAAATCAAAACCACAATGAGGTATCACCTAACAGCAGTCAGAATGGCTACCATCAAAAAGTTTTCAAATAATAAATGCTGGAGAGGGTGTGGAGAAATGGAAACCCTCCTACACTGTTGGTGGGAATGGTACAGCCACTATGAAAAACAGTATGGAAGTTCCTTTAAAAAAGTAAAAATAGAGCTATCATGTGATCCAGCAATCCCACTCCTGGCATATACCTGGAGAGAACCATAATTCAAAAAGATTCATGCACCCCAATGTTCATGGCATAGCAGTACTATTTACAACATCCAAGACATGGAATTAATCTAAGTAAGTGTCTATCACAGATGAATGGATAAAGAAGATGCGGTATATATGTACAATGGAATGTTACTCAGCCTTAAAAAGAATGAGATATTACCATTTGCAGCAACAGAGGTGGACCTAGGGAATATTATGCTTAGTGAAATAAGTCAGACAGAGAATGACAAATATTGTATGATATCACTTATATGTTGAATCTAAAAAATAATACAAGTGAATCTATATACAAAAGAGAAACACATTTGGAGACATAGAAAACAAGTTTATGGTTACTAAAGTAGGGGAGTAGGGACAAATTAGGAATGAGCTACTATACATAAAATAGATAAGCAACAAAGATTTACTATACAGCACAGGGAACTTTACCCATTATCTTGTAATAACCTATACTGGATTATAATCGGCAAAAAAAAAAAAAAAGAAAGTCTGAATCACTATGCTGTACACCTGAAGTTAAGACAATATTGTAAATCAACTATACTGCAATAAAATTTTTAAAAAATAAATTTAAAAACTCACCACAAAATCCAAGGTGTTGTAGATTTTTTTCCTAGAAATTTTTCTAAAATGGTTTAATTTGATATTTTACATTTAGATCTTTGATTTCCACTTAATTTTTTAAAAGATGTGATATATGTCTCCAGGTTTTTGTTTTTCCTTATGGACTTTCAATTGTTGGAGCAATTTTTATTGAAAAGGCTATAATTTCCTCATTGAATTTCCTTTGCATCTTTGTCAAAAAACAGTTGATTATATATGTGAAATCTAATTCTCTTTCCTTTTATTTTCAACTTATTTAAGTCATACTTCCAGTGAGTTTCTTATAAATAGCATATAGTTAGCTTTTTTTTAAATCAAATCTCAAATTTTCTGTCTTTTAGTATGTTTAAATATTCAAATTTAAAGTATCAATTGAAATAATTGGATTAAAATCAATTGTCTTCCAAGGTGTTTTACTTTTGTTGCACTTGTTCATTTTCCTGCCTTCTCTAGATTTAATTATGAATATTTTATAATTAAATTTTGTCTTTTCTATTGACTTCTATTTGTTTGCCTTTAAAAAACACATTTTTAGTCAATTTCCTTGGGTTTAAGTTATACATTTTTAGTAATCTCCAAATAACAGTATAAAATTTCACATGCATTATAAGGACTTTATAAGAGTATGTTCCCAATTCATCTCTCCCATGCCTTGTGCCATTCTTGTCATATACTTTATTTTTAAACATGCTCTAAGCACATAGAAAATTGCTGTTATTATTGCTTCACTCTAGTATCTCTTCAAGTAATTATATCGAATATTTCATCTTCATTTATTCCATTTACAATACTCTTGTTCTCTGAAGGTCCAAGTTTCTGACCTATATTACATTCTTTTTGGTTTGGAGAACTTCTTTTAATATTTCTGGTAAAATAGAGGTCTGTTGGCAAAGAATCATCTCTGTTTTTGTTTGTCTGAGAGTCTTTATATCCTCAGTGTTTGAAAGATCATCTATCTGGGTATAGAATCCTCAGTTGATTCTTTTTCTGTTCAAAATTACTTTTTCTGGCTTGAATATATTTTGATAAGAAATATACTGTAATTTTAATCATTGTTCTGCTGTGTCTTTCTCCTCATGGGTGCTTTCAAGATTTTTCTTTATTTCGTTAATATTTAGCTGTTTTTCTTGCTTATTACTCTCTGTCTGAGCTTATTACATTTGCAGTTTGGTATCTACCACTACCTTTGGAAAATCCGTAGTCATTACTTCTTAAAATATTTTCTCTGCTCCATTCTTTCATTCTGTAGCATCAGGAATTTCAATTTTGAGTGTGTTACATAGTTTTACATTGTTCCTCAGTTCTTTGATGTGTTTTCTGAATCCCTTTTAAACATTTGTGTTTTGTTTTGCATAATTTCTATTGCCCTATTTTCAAGTTCTCTGATTATTTCTATGGCTATGTTGAGTGTACTGTTGCACCCACTGAAGGTCATTTCTAATGTGCTGTCTTTTGTTTTTAGCATTTTCATTTGATTCTTTCTTATAGTTTCCATTTTTCTGAAGAAATAGCCTATCTTATCTTGTGTATTGTTTAATTTTTCAATAGAATCTTTAACATATTAATTATAGTTATTTTAAATTTTTTGTCTGATTAATCCAACATGTGTGTCATATCTGATCTAGTTGTATGATTATTTTTTTTCTTCAGATTTTTGGTGTGCCTTGGTATACTTTGCATCTTTTATTGAAAATGAGACAGGAATGGAAGTAAACAGGCATTTATTATAAAGATTTATATTACTAAGGCTAGAAGTTGGGCTGTGTTTAATGTTTCCTGTAGCTGTGTCAAAGACTTCAAATTCCTTTAGTGACCTTGTTTATTCTTTCACTCTTAACTTTAGGCTTCCTGAAGCACTTCTCCTCAAAAAAGTTTGTGTCCTGCAGCTCTTTCAGATGCAGTCGCCGTTATTATTCTAGATTCATGTTGGTGTGGTGGTAAGGTGTGACAAATGGGGAGTATTCTATAATATTCCCATTAAATTTTAGTGTTTTTGTGACCTTTGTATTGGAAATGTGGTTTCACAAATATATTTCCAATAGTATAGGTATTCCTCTTACCCTGTGCTTCCTAGAGACTTCCCTGGTTACAGTGTTCCCAATCAATTTCCTTGAAGGCCTGACCCCCACTGACTCTACTTTTTCTATCCTTAAGTGAGACAGAAAGTCTAGAGGGTCTGGAGTGAGATAAATGCCCTTCCTCCAGCTGGTAGGACAAGGCTTTTAAAAAAAAATCCACCTACTCCCAAAAGTAGAGACTCTGAGCATGTTTCACAATAGTTACTCTTCCCTTCCCCTTATTACTGGGAGCAGGAGCTTGATTACTTTGGCTCTTTTATTTTTTTCCACAACTACTGTTTATGAATACAGTTGAGAGTCAGAGAGTCTAATTTTGAGATTGAAACACTATCTTCACTAAGATTTTCTAAATTCTCTCTCACTCACAAGACAAGTGTATCTTCCCCAAACCTTCTGAAATGGTGTTGACTAAGTTGGTTTAAACAAAGTTTCCTTCTGTTTACATTTGTACTTGTATAACTTCTATGAAGGCATGGATTTGAACTTGCTGCTATGTAATTGGAAAAAGAACCAGTGAGTAGAATATGAGAGAGAGGAAACTCCATTTATTACATTAAGGTTTTACATAATTTACAAGTTTGATACCTCAAGGTTCAGGAAGGCATAATGATCACTTGATCACTTTCAGAAATCCTGAAAAATTCCAGTGACTGGAAGAAAGCAATACACTTGAATTTCTAAATAATGACCCAACAAGTAGACAGGTATAAAAGTTGGTTACATTTCTGAACTAATAGCTATTATCATAGGTGTTAACATAGTTCATAAGGGTGTTATAAGAATAATAAGTGTGTTTCTAGGACTAACTTAATTTTTAAAGTATGTCAGATCATATTTAAAAATTTTCTAAAAATAAAAGTATGACTGAACTATTGGAACTTTAAGAAATGGTAGAAGAGTTCTAGTGAAACTTTACTGTAATTAAATAGAAGAGGCAGAAAGAAACTTCTCTGCAATGAAGACAGACATAAGAGAAGAGGAAAACTTGGAAAAAAGTGAAAATACCACAGGACAAGTTCAATAGTAATACTGGTTGTGAATCAGCAACAAGCTATAGTCAATGTGGAAAGGCATAAAATTAGATAGGCCCTACAAGAGATACTAGGTATGAGTTAAACACATTGAATAAATGCAATTGGATTGTTAACTGATATAAATATAAATATGTAAATACATTTAAAATTTTAAAAACTATTAATAAGTATTAGGTCCTGCTAAAATGACATATTCTATGTTGTCTTTAAACCAAAGATATGTGTAAAAAGCTGCAATTAATCTTGTTATTCCTTGTTAACATAAAGTAATTGAATGTGAAACTACAGATGAATAAAACATACCTGAATACTGACTAAACAAATTAGGAAATTAAGAAAAAGAATAGGAAATCTATCAGATTGAGAGGCTTGTACAGAACACAAAATGAAGATATCACTGGTCCATGTCTTCTGTTACAAAGAGAAAAAGAAATTTTACTTTTAGAAATTGTTTGTTATTGGTTTTTAAAAGGCTAAACAGTATGTAATTTAAACTGCCTAATACTTAGAATGATGTGGATGTTTATAAAGGCAGTTCTTCAACAATACAGACCATATCTGTATTTATTCTAAATTCCCATGTAAAACTATGTATATTATTTAAATATTTTGCCTTCAGAAACTCCGTTCACTTTCAGGACTCAAGGGAAACATGAGTCTGAGATGTCAACATCACATATACTGTTTTTTTCCCCCATTGGACTATCTGCCAACTTCACTACACACATGCTAACGTGTAGCTGACCCAAGCTTACAAAATTTTTGTGCCAAAACATTTATGAGTTCCAGCAAGTAGTAAGAGGTTTTACTTAGATCATTGTACAGAGCTAAATAAAAGCTGACAAGATTACTTTTCCTTATAGGAGACATCTTTCATTTTTAGTGTTTTTCAGTTTGCCCCTGACATTGAATTATAAAACTTAGTTATGCCACAATAATTTACTAAGCTGAAACAGAAGACTTCTGTAATATGGGGAAGAAATAGTGTTTTGCATTATATTGAAGTTCATCTGTTCTTGTTGGGTTATTCATCTTGACAATGGCAGAAGGGATCGTTATAAAATAAGAAGAAGGAACAAGAAGAAACACATGGCCAGAGAAAGAGCACAGGTAAATATGTATTGCTTTTGAAGACAGCTCTTAGTACTTTCTTAGGCTTATTATTTAATATGGAGGAGTATATTATGACAGTTCATGTTTGTTTAAACAATGCATTTACTCAAAGGAGCAACAAAGTCAACTGAAAGAGTTCTCAAAGCAAAAGCTAGAATGGTATAAGCAACAAAATATGCAGTGTTAATTTACAATCTACCAAATAAAATACATATCCATGTCATAAAATATAAATGAATGAATAATTTAGTAAATAGAGGAGGAAAGATAAATGTTCTTTGTAGAAGAATTTGAAATAATTTATGTAGATACTCTGCCCTCCAGTAGGGAGAGTCTAACTCTCCACTTCTTAACTGTAGGCTGAACAAAGTGACTTGGCTCAAAGATTACAGAATGGAAAGGAGGAAGGCAGACTAACTTTACGTTGAGGAAAACTGACAGACACTACCTCAGCCAGGTGATTAAGATCAACATTAACTGTCATGAACAATATTGATAGCGTGTATCCTTGACATGATGGAATAAAAATGGTAATTTACCTCTGTGATCTTCCTTCTCTGAATCCATAACACCAGTTTTATCATGAGGAAAACATGAGACAAATTCCAATAGTGGGGCATTCTGCAAAATGCCTGGCCAGTATTCCTCAAAACAGTAAAGGTCATCAAATACAAGGAAAGTCTGAGAAACTGTCAGTCAAGAGGGCCTTAAGGAAACATAACTATTTGTAATGTGGTATACTGGATGGGATCCTAGAAGAGAATAAAGACTTTAGGTAAAACAAAAGAAAATTTGAATACAGAGGTGTCTAAGATGGCAGCGTAGGAAGATTTTAAGCTCATCCATTTCCATGAACACACCAAATCTACACCTACATGTAGAGCAATTCCTTTTGAAGGGAGCATGTGGTTTGATTGAACAGCTACTGAACGTAGAAAGATCATACAGAAATGAGTAGGAAAGAAAGAGAAACCCCAACAAGGCAGCCTCAGGCAAGGTGCTCTCCAGAGATGGCTTCTGGCCTGGGCCACTCTAGCCCCAGAGAAGTAACAATATGATTTTAGGTGGGGGCAGGCCACACCAGAAAAACCAGTGATATGATTTAGTATGGATGCTTTAAGTCATCCAGCATCAGTTGACTTGGAGACTAAGATCAGCTACATGGGCAATCAATGAATCAATCATACTTACGTAACTGGTGTCCCAATAAAAGCTCTGAACACCATGGCTTGATTGAGCTTCCCTAGTTGACAATACTCCATAGATCTTGTTGATTCATACCAAGAAAGAAATGTGTCCTGACTTCACAGGATGAGGACTAGAAAAGCTCTGTATTTGGTATTTCCCTGGACCCCTATGTACTTCTCTGGGTTGATTTTATGGATCTATTCCTTGTAATAAACCATAACCATGAATATAATAGCTTTTAGTATGTTCTGTGAGTCCTTCTAGAAAATTAGCAATATTGAGGCTGGCTTTGAGAACCCCTTGAACTTGCAGTTGGTGTCAATTGGGGTGGTCTCTTGTGGGGAGTGCTCCTCTAACTTAAAGCTGATTAACTCCTGGCAGTGGGACTATCACAAAATATTGGGTTGGCCATAAAGGTCAGTCAGGTTTTTCCATAAGCTCTTATGAAAACCCAGAACGAACTTTTTGGCCAATCCAATAGAATGATTAGGTGTTTAGCAATCTGGATGCCTTGATTTATGTGGTAGTCTATTTACAAATTTTTCTTGTAAAATGATTAGAATTTCAAAAAAACAAACAAAATGCCTGTCCAATGAGATCATGATGCCATTCCTAGAAGTAGGTGAGATGCATACTTCTCAATACTATTAGTGAATACTACAGCAACCCAAAGGCAATAGTAGTCCACACTTCTTCTTTTCCCCTGGATCATACTAATGTTAGGAAAACAGTAGTAGTTAGTCATGAGGTTTCTGTAGATAAGAAAGATTATATACATCTTCAGCTCTTAAATGCTATGTCACCTTTTAACCTGAATGTTAAAAACTGTTTTTGTTTTATCTGATGAAGAATGTTTTTTACTGTTCCTATAAAAACAGTAAGTGACATAGACAGACTTTTGCTATTGATTCATTTTCAGAGTTTTGGGCTGGATTTTAAGATTAAGATTCTCAAAGTTCATATTTTTGTAAATATGAACTGTTTTGTAAATAAGTTCATTTGTATCATGTTTTAGATTCCAAATATAAGTGATATCATATGATATTTGTCTTTCTCTTTCTGACCTACTTCCCTTAGTATGATAATCTCTACGTCTATCCATGTTGCTGCATATGGCATTATTTCATTCTTTTAATGGCTGAGTAGTATTCCATTGTGTGTGTGTGCATGTGTGTGTATATATATATAAGTATATATATATCTCACATCTTCTTTATCCATTCACCTGTCAATGGACATTGGACATTTAGATGGTTTCCATATCTTGGACATAGTTCTTGTTAATAGTGCTGCTATGAATGTTGAAGTGAATGTATTTTTTCAATTTAGAGTTTTCTAGGATATATGCCCAGGAGTGGAATTACTGGATCATATGGTAACACTTGTTTTTTTGTTTTTTAAGAGACCTCCATACTCTTTTCCATAGTGTCTGCACCAATATACATTCCCACAAATAGTGTAGGAGGGCATCCTTTTCTCCATACCCTCTCCAGTATTTGTTATTTGTAGACATTTTAATGATGGCTATTCTAACCGGTGTGAGGTGATATCTCACTGTAGTTTTGATGTGCATTTCTCTAATAATTAGTAGTGTTGAGCATCTTTTCATGTGCCTATTGGCCATCTGTATGTCTTCTTTGGAGAAATGGCTATTTAGATCTTCTGCCCATGTTTTGATTGGATTGTTTGTTTTTTTGATATTGAGTTGTGTGAGCTGTTTGTACATTGTGGAAATTAAGTCCTTATTGCTCATATTATTTGCAAATAATTTCTCCTAGTCTGTAGGTTGTTTTTTTCAATTTCTTTACAGTTTCCTTTTCTGTGAAAAAGTTTTTATGTTTGATTAGGTCCAATTTTTAAATTTTTGCTTTTATTTCTATTGCTTTGGGAGACTGACCTAAGAAAACATTATTAAAATATATGTCAGAGAATATTTTGCTTATGTTCTCTTCTATGAGTTTTATGGTGTCATGTCTTATTTTTATGTCTTTAAGTCATTTTGAGTTTATTTTTATGTACAGTATGAGAGAGTGTTCTAACTTCATTTACTTACATGCAGCTGTCCAGCTTTCCCAACAACACTTGCTGAAGAGACTGTCTTTTCTCCATTGCATATTCTTGCCTCCTTTGTGGAAGATTAATTGACCATAGGTGTGTGGTTTTATTTCTGGGCTCTATATTTTGTTCCACTGATCCATATGTCTGTTTTTGTGTCAATACAACACTGTTTTGATTAGTGTAGCTTTGTAGTATTGTCTGAGGTCTGGGAGGTCTCTAGCTTTGTCCTTTTTCCTCAGGATTGCTTTGGGAATTCTGGGTCATTATGATTTCATACACATTTTAGGATTATTTGCTATAGTTTTGTGAAAAATGTCATGGATAGTTTGATAGGGATCACATTAAATTTGTAGATTACTTTGGGTAGTATGGCCATTTTAAATAATATTAAATCTTCCAATCCAAAAGCATGGGATATCTTTCTATTTCTTTGAATCGTCTTCACTTTACTTTAGCAATGTTTTATAGTTCTCAGCACATATGTCTTTCACCTCCTTGGCGAGGTTTATTCCTAAGTATGTTACTTTTTTGGATGCAATTTTAAAATCCAAAATGTTTCACATGCACTTGAAAAGGCCATGTATTCTGTTTTCTTTTATTCCCCCATTGGATGGAATATCCTGAAAATATCAATTAAGTCTAACTGTTCTATTGTGTCACTTAGGATCTCTGTTACCTTATTGATTCTATGTATGGAAGATCTGTCCATTGATGTCACTGAGGTGTTAAAAGCTCCTACTTTATTGCATTCCTGTCAATTTCTCCTTTTATGTCCTTTAGTATTTGTTTTATGTATTTAGGTGTTCCTAAATTTAGTGCATATATGTCAACAGGTGTAATATCCTCTTTTTGCATTGATCCTTTTATAATTATATAGTGTTCTTCTTTATTTTGCTTTATGGCCTTTATTTTAAAGTCAATTTTGTTTGATATGAGTATTGTTACCCCCATTTTGTATCATTTCCATTTGTATAAAATATCTTTTTCCATCCCCTCAGTTTCAATCTGTGTGTGTCCTTGTCCCTAAAGTGGGTCTGTTGTAGGCAGCACATTGTAGGCTCTTGTTTTATTATTCAGTCTGCCACTCTGTGTCCTTTTATTGAAACATTTAGTCCATTGCCATTTAAGGTAATTATTGATAGATATGTATTTATTGCCATTTTAAACCTCATTTTCCAGTTGATTCTGTATTTCTTCTTTGTTTCTTTCTGTATTTTTCTACTGTGGTTTGATGGTTTTATTTTGCGTTATGCTTATATTCTCTTCTTTTTGGTTTTTGTGAATCTATAGTATATTTTTGATTCGTGGTTACCCTGTTTTTCAAGTTTGTAAACTCATTACTATATCTACTTGCTTTAGACTGGTAGTTATATAGGCTAAAACACATTCTAAAATAAAATGTATATTTTATTATTCCTCTCCCCCACATTTTATGATTTTGATGTTCTCTTTTACATATTCATGTTTATCCCTTTGCTGTTCATTGTAGTTATAACTGCTTTTACAAAATAAAAAATAATAATAATATGCATACTGGCTTATCTAAGTGATTTACTTTCTAATTTAATTTTGCTTCTTCCTCTATATTCTTGCTTTTCTATTTAGAGAAAACCTTTCAATATTTTTTAGGATAGGTTTAGTATTGCTGTATTCTTTTACTTTTTGCTTATCTGAGAAATTTGTTGTCTCTCCTTTTATTCTAAGTGATAATCTTGCTAGGTAGAACATCCTAGGTTGCAGTTTTTTCCCTTTCAGGACTTTGAATATATCTTGCCACTCCCTTCTAGCCTGCAATGTTTCTGTAGATAAATTGGTTGATAGCCTTTTGTGGGTTCCCTTGTAATTAACTCTTTGTTTTTCTATGGCTGCCTTTAGAATCCTCTCTTTAACTTTTGCCATTTTAATTATGTCTTAGTGTAGGTCTGTTTTGGTTCATCTTGTTTGGGACCCTCTGTGCTTCTTGTACCTGGATATCTGTTTCCTTCTTTAGGTTTGGGAAGTTTTCAGCCATAATTTCTTTAAATACATTTTTGATCCTCTTTTCTCTTTCTTCTCCTTCTGGGATTCCTATTATGCATAGATTGATGCATTTTATATTATCCTGTAGGTCTCATATATTGCTTTCATTCTTTTTTTATTTGTCTTTCTGTCTGTTGTTCTGATTTGGTGATTTCCATTATTCTATCTTCCAGATCACTTATTTGTTCTTCTGCATTATCCATTTGCTATATGTTGCCTTTAGCTCAGCTTTCATCTCAGCAAATGAGTTTTCTAATTTTTCTTTTCTAGTTCCTTTTTACAGTAATTCACATTTCTGTTGGTAGCTTTTCTTAAGTCCTTTGGCATATTTATTACCTCCTTTCTGAACCCAGGGTCCAGTAGACTGGATGGGTTTGTTTCATTGTTTGTTCTTTCAGGGGAATTCTCTTGATATTTTAGTGGGGAGTGGTTACTCTGCTACTTCATTTTACTTATGTTTCTCTGATTCTAGGAGAAACAGTGATCTACTGTGGTTTTGAAGGGATGGTTTTTTATGTTGAAGCACCCCTGTGCAACCTGTGAGAATCTAATATTTTTGGTGTGAGGGCTGTTTTTAGTGTGGATGCTTGCCATATCTTTCCTTCATGTGTGCTGTCCTTTATTCTCTTGATAGAGGGTGTGACTGGTGTCATGGTGACCAGTGACTGCACTGGATGTTGAGTGGGGCCTCCTCTTTTCTCTGTGGTTGTCACAGCACTGTTGGAGGCAGGGTCTGCTCCCCAATTATTGGAGGAGAATCCTCCATATCCATTTCTGAGCTGCAGTGTGAAGTAAGCAGGACTGGAGCAATCCTGCTGGGAGAGGAGCTACTGAGTATCCATCTGCAGGAGCTGTCCACCAGGCAGTGTGCTCTGTGGTGTCACACATTACCCATTGTGCAGACTTACAAGGTACACTGTTGTTGACACTGCCTTTGGCCCTGTGTCAACAGTGGGAATGCAGGCAATCAGCCTGGGTATCCCTCAGGCTCTGTGCTCCTAAAGACACCAGTGCAGATCTGCCAAAGTCAGGCACTGGGACTGGTGTAGTCATACACCTGTACCCACTTTAGGAGCTGTTGAATCAACGCAGACCCCAGCCCTGTCATCATGTGAACACCTAAAGAGCCCACAGCTGCTAACAACCAACCTGCCCAGCCACAGGAGCACTATTAATCTGCTCAGGTGTCCTGCAGGTGCTGGGCTTACAAAGCCACCAGCGGTGGAGTAAATCAGTGGATGGCACAGCCACTGGGACAAGGATCAGATTTCAGCACCACCTCCACATGTGGGAAACCTATGGTGCTTGCATCCTCCCAATTCTCATAGAGGTGGAGCTTCACTTGCTGTGAGCACCCCAAGAATGAGGTTACTATGGCAGATCCATGCCCCTCCCTTTGTGTGGGCATTAACAATGGGGTTTCTATGGCAGACTTGGGCTCCATCCTGCATACACCCTTTAGTTGCAACTTTGACCACACACTAATCCCTTCAGGCTGTCTCTGTCTAGCCAAGCTCAGTCCTCTCCTCAAGTCTGTCTGCTGAAGCCTGACATGAGGTGGCCATGACCATCTGTCCTGGTCTCTATCTGTTCTGCCTGCTGCAATACAACTGCAACCCTCTCCTCTGAGCCTCTGAAACACCCTATCACTCTCAGGTAATTTCCCAAATGGTGAATAATGTTCCCAGTGTGAGGAAACCTTTCCTCTTTCACAGCTACCACCCAAGGCATAGGTATCATTTGATTCATTTTTTTTTCTTTCACCCTACTCAGTTACAAGGTGATCTTTCTGGCAGCTTTGGATGTATGAGATCTTTTGCATTCAGTAGGTGTTCTGTAAGAATTGTTCCACATGTAAATGTATTTGTCAAAGGAGGTGAGCTCCACATCCTTCTACTGCACCATCTTGATTTCCCTTTTTGTTTTTGTTTTAAGAAGATGTGAACTATGCAAAATTGAAGAAATTTACAAGGTAGTCTGAATATTTTGGTTCTTTTCATTTGTTTCCTCCTATATCACTAGAACATCACTTTTTATGTCTTAATTACTTGAAATTAAGTCACTCTTCTTGTGTTGAAAAAAGTAGACAAGAAATATGAAATCACACCACAATCACCATCACTGAATTTGAAATTATGAACATTGTTATTAATAGCTGGACTGGTTTTCCTTTTCCAAATATTTCCAGTTGAGATGAAAAAGAAAGTAGATTCATTCATATGATATGGAAGACAAACTCCAGGACCTGACAGTTTCATGTCATTATGTTACTATTTCTTTCCTTTTTTTAAATTTTTTTCTTTTGCTTGCTTTCCTTCTTTGGTTTTAATAAAGTATTTTACAGTATTAAATTTTCTCTATTATCATAACATATCAATTGTACTTTCTTTTTAAAAATTTAGTCATTGCCTTTGATTTTACAGTATACGTTCACAACTAATCTAAGTCAAATTTCAAATAACAGTATATTGCATCACAAGTAGTACATTTAGCTTATAATAGAGTCGTCCAAATTTCTCTGTCCTATCCCATTCCTTAAAATATTGCTTTCCAATTAAACATATACTTTAATTACCCAATACAGTGTTATTAGTATTATTTAAACCATTATCTGTTTGATAAATTAAGAAAAAATATTTTATTTTACCTCCATTCATTTCTTCTTTAACACGCTTCTTTCTTTCTGTAGATATGAGTTTCTGACTTGTATTATTTTCCTCTCCCTGAAGAACTTATTTTTAACATTTCTTTCAAGAGTCAGGCCTATTGTCAATGAATTACCACAGTTTTTGTATGTCTAAGAAAGTCCTCATTTTTTATTCACTTTTTAAGGATAATTTCACTGCATATCGAATTCTGGGTTGGTTTTCTTTCATCAATTTAAATATTTTACTTCATTGTCTTCACTCCATTCTTGTGTGCATGATTTATGATTAAAAAACCACTGTAGCACTTACTCTTTTTCCTCTATACATAAAGTGATTCAAGATTTTCTCTTTGTTTTTTTCTACAGTTTGAGTACGATATGCATAGGTGTAGATTTTTCAGTACATTTATTTATTTTTTGTCCTCTGAGCTTTGTGGATTTGTGGCTTGTTGTCTGTCATTAATTTTGAAAAATTCTCAGCCATTACTACTTCAAATATTTCTTTTACTCCCTTCTCTATTCTTCTCATTCTGATCCTATTTATACATATGTTATATCTTTTGAAATTGTACCACAGTTCATTGATATTCAGTTCTGTTTTTCACATTCTTTTTTCTCTTCACGTTTCAATTTGAGATGTTTCCTTTCACCTATCTTCAAGCTTGCTGATTGTTTCCTCAGCTGTGTCCACTCTACTACTGAGCTCATCAAAGCCATTCTTCATTACTGTTTTAGTTCTTAGAGTGTAGCATTTCCTTTTGATTCTTTCTTAGAATGTTCATCTGCTTACATTATGCATTTCTTCTTGAACATTGTCTACTTTTTACATTAGAGTTCTTAAAATTTAATCATAGTTATTTTAAACTCTGATCATTCCAAAGTCTCTGCCATATCTGCGTCTAGTTCTGATACTTTGTCTTTTCAGACTATTTTTCTTCTTGGCTTTTATCATGCCTTGTAATCTTTTGTTGAAAGCTGGATATGATATATAGGGTAATAGAAAATGTGGTAAATAGACTTTTAGCATATTTAGTTTAAGTATTATCTTAATCTGACTGGGAGTTGGGCTGTGTTTAATGTTTGTTATAGCTATAGGTGTCAATTTTCTCTAGTGTCCTTATATTTTCCTCCCTTATTTTCTTTGAGTTTCCCTAAGAAGCTCCTTCTTAAATGGAATCTTCACCTTGTAGCTCTTTCAACTATAATCCACTGATAATATACTGTACCCCTGTTGATGTTATAGTAGGTAAAATAAATTCATAATCCTATGAATAAAATTGACTTTTAGTGGGCCTCTGTCCCTGGACTGTGACATTCACAAGAGATTCTCAGCATTTATTCCTCCTTTAGGTGAGACAGGAAGTCTACAAGGAAATGGAGTTGGATAGTTTCCCTTCCCTATTTTGGATGAGATTATGTTTATGTTAAGATCTTTTCCTCTGAACCAGTCCTTTATTTTCGAGAACATTAATTCTAGGATTAATTTCTAAATAATTACTTTTCCCTTCCCTTTGCCAAAATAGGAAGATTTTTCTTGACATTCCACATCAAGAACCTGGTGGGCATTCCTGTAGGTAAAACTCATGAAAGCTTGGGGGACCCAGTAAAACCACAGCCCCCAGGAGTTTCTGTCCTGCTAGTCCACACTCTATCTACAGCAATTACTTAGTTACTGTTTACATGTGCCTTATCATTTTAAGGCTCCAGCAATTCTTCTCCAGGTAAGTTGATGGCTGTGATTCACTGTATTCACCTGTCTCTACAGATACCAAGGGGTTATTTGCCTTATAACCACAATTCTCTGATAGGTCCAAGAAAGGTCACTGGTTTTAAGTTTGTTCAGCTTTTTTCTTCTTAGATTGTAAGAAATAATATCTAAATTTTTTATATCTCAGAGTTGAAACTGAAAGTCATATGTTGCCTTTTCTGAATTCTTTATTTGTAAATCTCTTTTAGATGGTTGAATTTTGTCATCAAGTGTGTGTGTGTGTGTGTTTTAAGCAGGGCTTATTATTATTATGACTATAAATGTTATTGTCCAAATCAAGATCTTTAATTGTGAAAAATGAAACTCTTAATACCAACATAGAACTACAGGCATAGATGGGTCTTGTCACACTGTGACATAGCGTCACCTCATATTTTATCTGAGTTTTGCATATTTGAAATGATTTGTCTGTTTTTTGTTTGTTTGTTTTGGTTTTTAATTTATCTGTTTTTTAAAATATATAAATGATAAGTTTTTTTTAATCACATATCATGACATTGAGGGATTTCTGGACAAAGGTTGATTTTATTTTGCCATTGAAATTTGGATATTGAAAATTCTAAGTTTGGATTGATTTTTTCTCTAAGTGACTGACTTACTTTTCCATAGGATGCTTTAATTAAAAATATATGTTTACTGGTGAATCATTTTGTATCAATTTTTCTTAGAACACAGTTTATTTTAAACTGTAGTATCAGTTATTTCTTTAATATGTACAGTTGACCCTAAAATGACCCAGGTTTGAACTGCATGGGTTCACTGACACTTGGACTTTTTTCAATAAATATGCAATCGGCCCTCAGGATTTATGGATGTCACATTCTCAGATTCAGAAGATCAATGTATTCATTGTACAATGTCATTTTATTTGAGAGACTTGAGCATCTGCAGATTTTGGTATATGGCTCGGGGCCCCTGGAAGCCATCCCCTGTGAATACCAAGGGATAACTCTTTATGTATAAGTATATGTGTAATTATATATGTGTGTGTGTGTGTGTGTGTGTGTGTGTGTGCACATGCCCATGTGTGTGTATAAATTTTGTCTTTAATCTTTCTCTTTACTTCTGGCTCTATTTGGTTTTATTTCTCAGGAATATAAATTATGCTTACTTGGATCTCCTTTTTCTTTCACTTCTAGTATCATTTTTTCTGATCCCTTTTATCAATATCTTTTCCTTAAATTCTATTCAGATTTGTAGAACTTTTTAAAGATTATCTGCATGCCTTTGATGATATTGCTTTGATGTTGGATTTATTGTTAATTTTATTTTTCTTTTTAGATATTTTGCCTATCAGATGATATCTAGTCTTCTTATTCTACTTGTCATTTCCTCTTTAATATCCTGCACTTTGTCTTTGAGATTTTTTTTTCCACAAAGCTGATCTGTCATCATTAATTTATTTGCAAGTATGGGGAACTATATGTCTGAAAATTTGGGGGAAATTAATTTATCTACTGTTGTTTATAATTCAGTTAAAAACGTATTTTTGGATTGGTCTATTGGAACATCTTTTCAGGTTATTATTTGTCTTTAAAGAGGCCAGACCCATCCAAGCCAATATTTTGCAAAAGAATTAAGAAGGAGATGCAGGGAGAGGCTTGAGTTGGAAACTTTAGTTTTATATTCTCTGAGAACAGTTCCACAAATTTATGATATTTTCATCTTTGTAGCATATTTTCCTTCATTTTTCAGAATCACCTCCATTTGGGTAATAAGAGACTGATGTGGCTGATGGTGAAACCTTATATAACCTGCATATATGTAATGATTTGTTATCTATACTTGTTTAACTGTCTCTGGTCAACACTGATAATGCATATTACATGCTTTCTTTCCCTCCTTAAGCTTCCCTTTATTTCTTTCTGCGTTGAATTGAGGCCATGGAAAGATATTCCTACTTGACTTCTTCCATAGTGCACTATCACATTTAAATCAAAGGTATATTTGATAAGACTTTAAAAATTATGCTTAGAAAAATCTGCATCCTGCCCGAGGCCAAGAAGGCATGTATCAGTCTATGTAAACTTCTTGATTTTGGCATAAATTCCATTTTGTTTGGCAGATATTTTTTATTAATTGTGATTTGACATTGCAGTCATT
This sequence comes from Balaenoptera musculus, assembly GCF_009873245.2. Classification (NCBI taxonomy): domain Eukaryota; kingdom Metazoa; phylum Chordata; class Mammalia; order Artiodactyla; family Balaenopteridae; genus Balaenoptera; species Balaenoptera musculus. Next base: position 48,941,983 of record NC_045801.1, on the reverse strand, counting down.
TTTTGTTTCTCTTTTTATTTTATTTGGTTATCATCAGCGAGTTTTAAGGGAGAAGAGTAAAATAAAAATACTCTGTCACATTTGTGTCATCAAAGGAAAGCTTGGGGAAGGACTTTTAAAGTCCCATTGTATCCTTCAGTCCACACCCTGAATTAATAAATAATTAAGTAAAAATATGCATTATGCAAGTTCCGTAGCCTTCCTGTTCAGGACAACTATATTGTCCTGATCTTTGTTCAAAATCACTCAATGTTTCTTCAAAGAGGCAAACTGATTATAAGGTCCTATGTATCCTATGAGACTTTCATTCTATTCATAAGCATATAATATTATAAAGATACTAATAAATTAGTAGGTAAAATAATATAGCTAGAAATAACATTAAGTGCAAAATTATAGTACAAAGAATATGTCTAGGTATATGGGTAAAAACAATAAAAGAAATAAAAATATATATGGATAAAATACATATAGGGGTATAGTTAATATCCTTATACTGGTGTACATAGATTTTCTTTTGTACTACTATATTTTTTGTACTGAATATTTTTGAGAGCATTTCATAACAATATGTTACTTTTATCTGCTCTATAATACTCCATTAAATAGATACACATTAATTTAGTGAACCCATGCTCTATTGGTGTAAATTTCTCTTGTTTGTAATATTCTGATATTATCAATGCACTTTTTTGAATACTCTTGTCTATAAGTAATTTTGCATCCAAGTGTTCTGCAGGTTAAATTTCATATGCTGACCACAAAGTTTTTGTCAAAATTTTACTTTTAAAAACTATATGTAAATACCTTAACTATAAAAACTATTTTAGAACTTTGTAATTTGTACACTTGTGGGGCAAAACCTTTAGGGGTAGGGAAAAAAAGAAAGAGCAGTGAGAAGAAATAATCCACTGAAGTGGCCTACTTCACACTTAAAGTATGAAAATGAAAGTTATATCTAATTCTACAGATGTTAAAAGAAATTATTAAAGGCTACTTTCAAGGCACTTTTGAGTCATAGTTTGTTGTCATTTGCAACAAACTCAGAAATGCCATGTGTAATTAGGACACAGTCTAGGGAGTCACTTAAATTCATTTAGTAAGTGAAAAAATAGCCTAAGACTTTCTGCATAGTTTCCAGATGAACTGGGGTAGTTAATCAAGTCTCCACAAATGTCAGACAGGTGATAGACAGCTCCCATCAGAGGTCTCAATTGTTGTAACTATTCATTTTTTTAAAACATTACTCATTTATGACAGTCACAGGAAAGTCTGAGCTAAAGCTATATGAAAGTTTTACTGACTAAAATTATTCCCCTGCAAAAAAGAGTAATATAAAATTGTTGAAGAAAAGTAACAGATATAATAGTCTTTTGGACATATTCAAATGTAGGTAACAATGTATTAGAAGGCACACACTATAAGTTTTATTTTTTTTCTTTTCATTGTGGTTGGGGATTTGAAGTAAAATTTAAACTGGAAATTCTTATCTGCAGCTACCAACCAGTAGTTTGTGGGAAATTGCAATAAGAGGTAATGTAAGCAATTTGCTCTCTGAAGAAGTAACACCAAAGCACAGAGGTGTGACACTGGTGGTGTTTGTTGTGATGGTGGCTATTGGAAAGCTGGTGGTAGGTGCATTCAGAACGCTGGAATAGGAGTCTACAATTCTCCCAATGCCCTAAATTTAACTTTTAAATTCAAAACAAAAATAAAATAAATTTTGATACCTACAGTAGAATTACTCATACATTAACAGAGAGGAAATAATATGTGAAAGACAAAGTTTTAGAAACTTTTGGGGAAGGGAGTCTATCTAGATAACTCTTTAAAAAAAAATTTGTGTGACAATTATTATTACCCCCATTATATAGATTATGAAAGTAAGGATTCCTCCTTCAAGTATAAACTGTAATAAATCCAAGGTCAAACCCAGAATATGGACTCTAGCTGTTGTAAACTGAATTCATTCAGTGAGGATTAAATGCATCTCACTTATAAATAATGGGGAAAGCACGTTCTCTTTCCTCAAAGAGCAGTAGACAAACTCACAATTCATTTTTTATTGACATATAATTGTTGTATAACGTTATTTTTGTTTCAAATGTACAACATAATGATTCGATATTTGTGTGTATTGTGAATGATCATCACAGTAAGTCTAGTTAATATCCATCACAATACATAGTTTCAAAACTTTTTTCTTGCAGTGAGAACTTTTAAGATCTACTCCCTTATCAACTTTCAAATATACAATACAGTATTGTTAACTATAGTCACCATATAGTATATTACACCCCCATGACATTTATTTTATAGCTGGAAGTTTGTACTTTTTAACACTTCTCACTCATTTTGTCCATCCCACACCCCCAATCTCTGGCAACCCTCAATCTGTTATCTGTAACTCTGAGATTATTTGGAGTTTTTGTTGTGGTTGTCATTTGTTTGTTTGTTTTTAGATTCCACATATAAGTGAGATCATAAAGTGTGTCTTTCTCTGAATTATTTCACTTAAGCATAATGCCATAAAGTCCCATCCATGTTGTTGCAGATAGCAAGATTTTCTTCTCTTTATGGCTGAATTTAATATTCCCTTATTTATTTATACTTAATATAAAGAATATAAATAAATTTAATGTGAAATTGTCCATTGATGGACAGTTAGGTTGCTTCCATGTCTTGGCTATTGTAAATAATGCTGCAACAAACATGGGAGTGCATATATCTTTTTGAGTTGGTGTTTTCATTTTATTCAGATAAATACCCAGAAGAGGAATTGCTGATCGTATAGAAGTTCCATTATTAATATTTTGTGGAACCTCCATACTGTTTCCATAGTGGCTTCAACAATTCACATTCCCACCATACAGCACCAAGGTTCCCTTTTCTTCACATCTTTACCAACACTTGTTTCCTGTCTTTTTGATAATAGCTATTCTGACAGGCATGAGGTGATATCTCATTACGGTTTTGATTTGCATTTTCCTGATGATTAATGGTGTCGTGCATCTTTTCATGTGTCTATTGGCCATCTTTATATCTTCTTTGGAAAAATATCTATCCATGTAGCCCTGTGGTAAATCCTACTGATCATGCTGTATTATTATTTTAATGTTACTGGATTTAATTTGCTGATATTTTATTGAGGATTTTTGCCACTATGATCATCAGAGATATTGGCCTGTAATTTTCTTTTCTATTGGTATCTTTCTCTGGTTTTGATACCAAGGTCACACTGGCTTTGTAAAATGTGCTTGGAGTATTCCTTCCTCTTCTATTTTTGGAAGAATTTGAGCAGGATTGCTATTAATTATTCTTTAAATGTTTGGTTCAATTTACTAGTGAAGCCATCTGGTCCTGGACTTTGGTTTGTTAAGTTCCTCATTCAGTCTGGTGATTGGTCTGTTCAGATTTTTTATTTTTACATGATTCAGTCTTAGTAAGTTTTCTAGGAATTTATTCATTTCTTTTAGGTTGTCTAATTTGTTGGTGTACACTTTCATGTAGTAGTGTCTTATGACCTGTTATATTCCTGTGATATCAATTGTAATGTCTCCTCTTTCATTTATGATTTTATTTATTTGAGTCTTCTTTTTTTTTCATTTTTTTTTTCATGTTGAGTCCAGCTAAAGGCTTTTCAGTATTTATCTTTTCAAAAAATAGCTCTTAATTTTATTGTTTTCTGTTTTGTCTTTATTTTATTTATTTTCAATCTGATCTTTGTAATTTCCTTCTTCTAACTTTGAGCTTAATTTGTTTTTGTTTTTAATAGTTCCTTGAGGTGTAAAGTTAGTTTTTTTTTTAATTTATGATTTTCATTGTTTCTCAAAGTAGGCATCTATTGACTTTTCCTTTTGTGTAAAGTAGACAACTAGATATAAAATTTGAAATCTGAAGTTTCCTTATTCCCCAGTGACCTTAGGGCCTCATATGACTGAGTCTAAAATGATGCAACAGAATCACTCATGACTAATGTTAACAAGTCATGTAGTAATATGTATAAATCTGGCTTATCTGGTCCATAGGGTTTTCTGCGACTAAGAAGTGGTAGATAGCAGAATTAGGTGTATTGGGAGTGTGAGACACCAGCGTTAGCAACCTAATTGAGCCTTCAGTGCCTACTCTAATCCAACTTATATATATTCTTCCACTAGATGCTGAAATGCAGCTGAGTATACCCAAATATGAACATGTATCTATTGGTATTTAATTTTGAATAACAGCTCAGGTATTTTGGTCACATGGATTACTGGGTCAGTTTTTCAGATCTATCACTACCCAGTAGCAAACCTGGAATTGTTGCTTAACAAGAGACAAGAATTTGCCAAAATGACATTCTTTTTTTGATTTGAAAAAGTAAGGTTGTGATTCTTCTTTAGGCTTTTAAACAGTCTCCATGGAGAATCCTGATTTTCCACAGACTCAACAAGTATCAGTGAATCATCTGGGTCATAAAAACAGAGAGACAGAATTCCTTGCAGAGAAGACTGAATCAGGTAGAAAATCTTCTTAGGCTCTGGATCAAACTCAAAGATGATAGCTTTATGAGTTCCTTGATAAATCAGTATACCTCAACAACACACCAAGTATACAACAAGGCCTGCTGAACACTGACTGTGTTTTAACTGAAGGGGATATGAGTAACAAAAACTTGTCTTTCTATTTGAAAAGAATATCATATCTGGTATGCATGTTTTGAGCTATGTAGGGTATCTACGTATCTGCATATTGTCATCAGTATAATGGTTCAGTGTGATACTGTGTTGAATGGCAATATAAATATTTTGACATAGAACTGAAAAGTTTACAAGATCCCAATTCAAGGTTGTTAGGTGAAAAAATATAATCTGTCAGTTTTTATTGTATTTGTAAAAAAGCAAACAAATAAACAAACAGAGTAGTTGCCAGATTCTTAGTCATATACCAGGTACCAGAAGTGGTACAGCTTTATTCTAGTAAAGAGGCTATATAAAGAATAATAGTTACAATTGTGCAAATTGGTTGAACTTATATTTGAAACATTTAATAATTAACATCAAATCAAGTATTTATTAAAATAATTAAAGATGATCTAGTGCACAAGCAGCAATTTAAGTTGTTCTCATTGAAAGAGATACAATTTAAATCAACAAGGTAAAGTGGCTCATGAATATATTTTGTTGGATATATTGGGTAGTCTCACTTGGCAATTCAAAATTTAAATTTGCATCATTAGCTGATAAATTTACACTTAGTGACAAATGTAATTATAAAACTAAGGTTGTGAAATTGACAAAGCAGTGTTTTTTATATGAATCCTCTGTCAGATATTTCAGGTTGCCTCAATCAGTACAATTCCAATTCATTTATTTCAGAGATTACTACATTTCAGAGGTTACGAGTCTAAAATTCCTAGACTTCTTTACAGTTTATGTTCTGTCCTAGCTCCTGCCATGCATAGCATCTTGAGATGTAAAAGGTAGACATGATTCAGAGATATCATTGTTTTTATTTGCAATCATTGTTATGGATGTAAGAGACATTTCAGTAACAATGGTAACAGGGGATCTAGTGTTCACTCCCCAGTTTAGTGATCATTAGAAATAAATTTTGTTTGCAATGCCACAACTGAAAAATTTGTTTTTTTTCACACACACACACTGTATTTTATGTTTACAAGAGATAAATAGACTGACACCAATCATTGTACATGGATGACCACAACAAAAGCAACAATGATTGCAATTACCAAACATGAAACACACTCATACTATGTCATAATATTGACATTCAGTCCAGTAATCCTCCACTGTAACAGCTCCTTTACTTTGCAGTGAAGATTGATTTGTATATTCTTTGCCTCTGAGTCCTTGTGGGATTTTTTTTTTTTAATTCAAAAAGAAAGTCACAAAAATTATACTCATCCTCATCAGTTCACTCAGTCCCATGTAATTCATTTTTTTTATCTTGATCTTTTGTTAGCACTTTTATGAGTTCATCAGTTTTTCATTAGAGTTCTGAAAATGCTTATTCATTCAGTTCAGCAGTACAGTAAGTTACCAGAAACTTGTACTTGTCAGAGTCTTTTCCATGAATTTCTTGAAGATGAAACCCTTTTGTAGGAACATATTTGCAAAAGCATCAGAGTACACCCAGAACTGTCTATAAATGACAAAAGAATTAAAAATGACCACAGTTAAAGATTTGATGAAAGTTCATAATAATGCAGTTGACAAGAAAATTACTTATTTCTGAGATATACATTTTAAAGTAATAACTAGGATTATGACTTATAACATTATACCAGAACATATAAGATTTTTAGAAATTTCATGTAATGTCTGAAACATTTATATTAACATATTTCCATACAAATAACCCAATGAAAGTTTAGTATTAGTTGTTTTGTTTGTTTTTTTATACTGCAGGTTCTTATTAGTCATCAATTTTTTACACATCAGTGTATACATGTCAATCCCAATCGCCCAATTCAGCACACTACCATCCCCACCTCACCGCAGTTTTCCCCCCTTGGTGTCCATATGTCTGTTACCTACATCTGTGTCTCAACTTCTGCCCTGCAAACTGGCTCATCTGTACCATTTTTCTAGGTTCCACATACATGCGTTAACATACGATATTTGTTTTTCTCTTTCTGACTTACTTCACTCTGGATGACAGTCTCTAGATCCATCCACGTCTCAACAAATGACTCAATTTCGTTCCTTTTTATGGCTGACTAATATTCCATTGTATATATACACAACTACTTCTTTATCCATTCATCTGTTGATGGGCATTTAGGTTGCTTCCATGACCTGGCTATTGTAAATAGTGCTGCAATGAACATTCGGGTGCATGTGACTTTTTGAATTACAGTTTTCTCTGGGTATGTGCCCAGTAGTGGGATTGCTGGGTCATATGGTAATTCTATTTTTAGTTTTTTAAGGAACCTCCATATTGTTCTCCATAGTGGCTGTATCAATTTACATTCCCACCAACAGTGCAAGAAGATTCCCTTTTCTCCCTCTCCAGCAATTGTTTTTTGTAGATTTTCTGATGATGCCCATTCTAACTGGTGTGAGGTGATACCTCATTGTACTTTTGATTTGCATTTCTCTAATAATTAGTGATGTTGAGCATCTTTTCATGTGCTTCGTGGCCGTCTGTATGTATTCTTTGGAGAAATGTCTGTTTAGGTCTTCTGCCCATTTTTGGAATGGGGTGTTTTTTTCTTTAATATTGAGCTGAATGAGCTGTTTATATATTTTGGAGATTAATCCTTTGTCTGTTGATTCATTTGCAAATATTTTCTCGCATTCTGAGGGTTGTCTTTTCATCTTCTTTACAGTTTCCTTTGTTGTGCAAAAGCTTTGAAGTTTCATTAGGTCCCATTTGTTTATTTTTGTTTTTATTCCCATTACTCTAGGAGGTGGATCAAAAAAGATCTTGCTGTGATTTATGTCAAAGAGTGTTCTTCCTATGTTTTCCTCTAAGAGTTTTACAGTGTCCAGTCTTACATTTAGGTCTCTAATCCATTTTGAGTTTATTTTTGTGTATGGTGTTAGGGAGTATTCTAATTTCATTCTTTTACATGTAGCTGTCCAGTTTTCCCAGCACCACTTATTGAAGAGACTGTCTTTTCTCCATTGTATATCTTTGCCTCCTTTGTCATAGATGCGTGGGTTTACCTCTGGGCTTTCTATCTTGTTCCATTGATCTATGTTTCTGTTTTGTGCCAGTACCATATTGTCTTGATTACTGTAGCTTTGTAGTATAGTCTGAAGTCAGGGAGTCTGATTCCTCCAACTCCGTTTTTTTTCCCTCAAGACTGCTTTGGCTATTCGGGATCTTTTGTGTCTCCATACAAATTTTAAGATGATTTATTCTAGCTCCGTAAAAAATGCCATTGGTAATTTGATAGGGATTGCATTGAATCTGTAGATTGCTTTAGGTAGTATAGTCATTTTCACAATGTTGATTCTTCCAATCCAAGAACATGATATATCTCTCCATCTGTTGGTATCATCTTTAATTTCTTTCAACAGTGTCTTATAGATTTCTGCATACAGGTCTTCTGTCTCCCTAGGTAGGTTTATTCCTAGGTGTTTTATTCTTTTTGTTGCAATGGTAAATGGGAGTGTTTCCATAATTTCTCTTTCATATTTTTCATCATTAGTGTATAGGAATGGAAGAGATTTCTATGCATTAATTTTGTATCCTGCAACTTTACCATATTCATTAATTAGCTCTAGCAGTTTTCTGGTGGCAGTTTTAGGATTCTCTATGTATAGTATCATGTCATCTGCAAACATTGACAGTTTTACTTCTTCTTTTCCAATTTGTATTCCTTTTATTTCTTTTTCTTCTCTGATTGCCGTGGCTAGGACTTCCAGAACTATGTTGAATAATAGTGGTGAGAGTGGACATCCTTGTCTCGTTGCTGATCTTAGAGGAAATGCTTTCAGTTTTTCACCATTGAGAATGATGTTTGCTGTGGGTTTGTCATATATGGCCTCTATTATGATGAGGTAGGTTCCCTCAATGCCCACTTTCTGGAGAGTTTTTATCATAAATGGGCATTGAATTTTGTCAAAAGCTTTTCCTGCATCTATTGAGATGATCATATGGTTTTTATTCTTCAATTTGTTTATATGGTGTATCACATTGATTGATTTGCATACATTGAAGAATCCTTGCATCCCTGGGATAAATCCCACTGGATCGAGGTGTATGATCCTTTTAATGTGTTGTTGGATTCTGTTTGCTAGTATTTTGTTGAGGATTTTTGCATCTATATTCGTCAGTGATATTGGTCTGTAATTTTCGTTTTTTGTAGTCTCTTTGTCTGGCTTTGATATCAGGGTGATGGTGGCCTCATAGAATGAGTTTGGGAGTGTTCCTTCCTCTGCAATTTTTTGGAAGAGTTTGAGAAGGATAGGTGTTAGCTCTTCTCTAAATGTTTGATAGAATTCACCTGTGAAGCCTTCTGGTCCTGGTCTTTTGTTTGTTGGAAGATTTTTTTATCACAGTTTCAATTTCATTACTGGTGATTGGTCTCTTCATATTTTCTGTTTCTTCCTGGTTCAGTCTTGGAAGGTTATACCTTTCTAAGAATTTGTCCATTTCTTCCAGGTTGTCAATTTTATTGGCATAGAGTTGCTTGTAGTAGTCTCTTAGGATGCTTTGTATTTCTGCGGTGTCTGTTGTAACTTCTCCCTTTTCATTTCTAATTTTATTGATTTGAGTCCTCTCCCTCTTTCTCTTGATGAGTCTTGCTAGTGGCTTATCAATTTTCTTTATCTTCTCAAAGAACCAGCTTTTAGTTTTATTGATCTTTGCTATTGTTTTCTTTGTTTCTATATCATTTATTTCCACTCTGATCTTTATGATTTCTTTCCTTCTGCTAACTTTGGGTTTCATTTGTTCTTCTTTCTCTAGTTCCTTTAGGTGTAAGGTTAGATTGTTTACTTGAGATTTTTCTTGTTTCTTGAGGTAGGCTTGTATAGGTATAAACTTCCCTCTTAGAACTGCTTTTGCTGCATCCCATAGGTTTTGGGTCGTCGTGTTTTCATTGTCATTTGTCTCTAGGTATTTTTTGATTTCCTCTTTGATTTCTTCAGTGATCTCTTGGTTATTTAGTAATGTATTGTTTAGCCTCCATGTTTTTGTGTTTTTTACGTTTTTTTCCCTGTAATTCATTTCTAATCTCATAGCATTGTGGTCAGAAAAGATGGTTGATATGATTTCAATTTTCTTAAATTTCCTGAGGCTTGATTTGTGACCCTAGATGTGATCTATCCTGGAGAATGTTCCGTGCGCACTTGAGAAGAACGTGTGATCTGTTGTTTTTGGATGGAATGTCCTATAAATATCAATTAAATCTATATGGTCTATTGTGTCACTTAAAGCTTCTGTTTCCTTATTTATTTTCATTTTGGATGATCTGTCCATTGGTGTAAGTGAGGTGTTAAAGTCCCCCAGTATTATTGTGTTACTGTCAATTTCCTCTTTTATAGCTGTTAGCAGTTGCCTTATGTATTGAGGTGCTCCTATGTTGGGTGCATATATATTCATAATTGTTATATCTTCTTCTTGGATTGATCCCTTGATCATTATGTAGTGTCCTTCCTTGTCTCTTGTAATACTCTTTATTTTAAAGTCTATTTTATCTGATATGAGTATTGTTACTCCAGCTTTCTTTTGATTTCCATTTGCAGGGAATATCTTTTTCCATCCCCTCACTTTCAGTCTGTATGTGTCCCTAGGTCTAAAGTGGGTCTCTGGTAGACAGCATATATATGGGTCTTGTTTTTGTATCCATTCAGCAAGCCTGTGTCTTTTGGTTGGAACATTTAATCCATTCACGTTTAAGGTAATTATTGATATGTATGTTCCTATGACCATTTTCTTAATTGTTTTGGGTTTGTTTTTGTAGGTCTTTTCTTCTCTTGTGTTTCCCACTTAGAGAAGTTCCTTTACCATTTGTTGTAGAGCTGGTTTGGTGGTGCTGAATTCTCTTAGCTTTTGCTTGTCTGTAAAGCTTTTGATTTCTCCATCAAATCTAAATGAGATCCTTGCTGGGTAGAGTAATCTTGGTTGTAGTTCTTCCCTTTCACCACTTTAAGTATATCATGCCACTCCCTTCTGGCTTGTAGAGTTTCTCCTGAGAAATCAGCTGTTAACCTTATGGGAGTTCCCTTGTATATTATTTGTCATTTTTCCCTTGTTGCTTTCAATAATTTTTCTTTGTCTTTCATTTTTGCAACTTGGATTACTATGTGTCTCAGCATGTTTCTCCTTGAGTTTATCCTGTATGGGACTCGTGGCACTTCCTGGACTTGGGTGGCTATTTCCTTTCCCATGTTAGGGAAGTTTTCGACTATAACCTCTTCAAATATTTTCTCTGGTCCTTTCTCTCTCTCTTCTCCTTCTGGGACCCCTATAATGCGATTGTTGTTGCATTTAATGTTGTCCCAGAGGTCTCTTAGGTTGTCTTCATTTCTTTTCATTCTTTTTTCTTTAGTCTCTTCCGCAGCAGTGAATTTCACCATTCTGTCTTCCAGGTCACTTCTCCGTTCTTCTGTCTCAGTTTTTTTGCTATTGATTCCTTCTAATGTAGTTTTCATTTCAGTTATTGTATTGGTCATCTCTGTTTGTTTGTTCTTTAATTCTTCTAGGTCTTTGTTAATCATTTCTTGCATCTTCTCAATTTTTGCCTCCATTCTTATTCCGAGGTCCTGGATCATCTTCACTATCATTATTCTGAATTCTTTTTCTGGAAGGTTGCCTATCTCCACTACATTTAGTTGTTTTTCTGGGTTTTTTTCTTGTTCCTTCATCTGGTATATAGCGCTCTGTCTTTTCATCTTGTCTATCTTTCTGTAAATGTGGTTTTTGTTCCACAGGCTGCAGGATTGTAGTTTTTCTTGCTTCTGCTGTCTGCCCTCTGGTGGTTGAGTCTATCTAAGAGGCTTGATGGGAGGCTCTGGTGGTGGGTAGAGCTGACTGTTTCTGTGGAGGTCAGAGCTCCATACCACTTTAATCTACTTGACTGTTGATGGGTGGGCCTGGGTTCCCTCCCTGTTGGTTGTTTTGCCTGAGGCAACCCAACATTGGAGCCTACCTGGGCTCTTTGCTGGGGCTAATGGCAGACTCTGGGAGGGCTCATGCCAAGGAGTACTTCCCAGAACCTCCGCTGCCAGTGTCCTTGCCCCCATGGTGAAACAGAGCTAGCCCCCGCCTCTGCAGGAGACTCTCCAACACTAGCAGGTAGGTCTGGATCAGTCTCCCCCAGGGTCACTGCTCCTTCCCCTGGGTCCCGATGCGCACACTACTTTGTGTGTGCCCTCCAAGAGTGGGGTCTCAGTTTCCCCCAGTCCTGTCAAAGTCCTGCAATCAATTCCCACTAGACTTCAAAGTCTGATTCTCTATGAATTCCTCCTCCCGTTGCTGGACCCCCAGGTTGGTAAGGCTGACGTGGGGCTCAGAACCTTCACTCCAGTGGGTGGACTTCTGTGGTATAAGTGTTCTCCAGTCTGTGAGTCACCCACCCAGCAGTTATGGGATTTGATTTTACTCTGATTGTGCCCCTCCTACTTTCTCACTGTGGCTTCTCCTCTGTCCTTGGACGTGGGGTATCCTCCTTGGTGAAGTTCAGTGTCTTCCTGTCAATGATTGTCCAGCAGCCAGTTGTGATTCTGGTGCTCTCGCAAGAGGGAGTGAGAGCACGTCCTTCTACTCCGCCATCTTGGTTAATCCTCCCACAATGAAAAATTTTAATCTTGCTGGTTATAGTTGGATTTTCTGATCCCTGGATCCTGGTAGAATTGAAGTGAATAGTTGAGGTTGCAGCTTCTGTATTCCTGGCTTTTGGATTAAAGAAAAGATAGGCTTTTCCTTGGAAGGCTAGTTCTGTGCTGCTATTCTGGTTATCAATCTAGGAAGCCCAGGCTGGAGTCTTCATTGCTAGCCATTCCAAAGTATTTGTAAGTATCTAATTACCTTATTACATCTCTTTCTTTATCTTAGGGTTAATGGTTTAAAATATAGGTAAACAAGTTCTGACATAGCTACTTAGATTATCAACTACTACAGGATATGGTGTGTCATGATTTTAAATGCCAGTCTTCTCACTGCTGTTAATCAAGTAACTAATCTTACTCAATTTATATTTTTATTCCTTTTTAAGGAACTGATCACCATAATAGCTTCCTTGCATTTTAGTTTTAAACAATTTCATCCACTACTCATACACATGAAAATGTTTTTATGCATAGAAATAAGAAATAATATAAAGAATATTATGCATTTAAAAATGTGTACAATATTCTACCTGATAAACATTTTACAAATGTTTTCAAACAGGCAACGAGTAGAGACAAAATTCCTGGTGAAGGAAGTTTACATAGGAGTGTAGTAGCAGCTGACCTAGGGAACATTTGCAAGAACATTTGTGCATTTAGCCTGGACCAAAAACAAACATTTGTTTTAACATAATGATTGAAATAAGCATTTTAGTATAGGTAGAGTTTGGAACCACAACGTGTGTCTCCAAACAAAATAATATTTAGGAAAGAAAGGATCCTGCAAATATGTTTCTTTGCAAAGCAAATATTTTATTTTTTTAGGATTTTTTTGGCCAGTGCAGGTGTTAATGTACATGTTAAGTAAGGTGTGGGTGTCATTCTTCATTGTAGAATAAGGGATACAATGTTTTCTTTTTCTGTAGCTATCTTCATTACATAGTAAGAAAAGATTGTTCAATGAAAATAATAAATCATAAAATTACAAATAAGATAGATAATATTTACTATTACTCTTCATTAAAATGTCTTTGTTAAATGTAGTAAAGGAATCTAAACTTGCTCCAGTCATAATATTGTTCTGTAAATGTTGGGTGATAATAGACTTTCAATTATATGGAATATAACATTTACAACTGTGTTAATATCTTATTTGTTTATGTTTCAAAATATATATATATGGTTTTATGAAGTATATCTGCCTATTATATCTATGTTACTTCATTACATCTGAGGACATTTAACATATTAGAGCTAATGGAAACTGCCTTCTTGGAAGATGGCTCTTGGGTCTGAATGCATGATTGACTTCCTTGGTATGGAAACTGTGGATGAAAGCCTTACCAATTAACTGCAATATGGCTTAGGAGAGCACATGAATGTATATAGCCCCTTTCTATTTTTAGTACCATTCCTGACTCTGTCACACTGGGTAAAAAGGCATAATTAGGGCAGGAAAATTGGGAAGATGATAATTTATTTTCTACTGGTCCAGAGTAGATCCATTAAGGAACCAAGTAACCAGGATGTAAGTGCATTCCTGGGACAGAGGAGCCTGAAAACCTTTGGAAGAAAGTCAATTCAATAAACTTCCACGTGTTCATCCTGTATGCTGTCATTGAAGCTGACTTTCAAAGATCATTTTGAGTCAAGAAAGCACTATGTAGTCATGCTCCAAACTCCCTTCTCAGTTTTAAGATAATACTAAAAAACAAAAACAAAAACAAACAGAAAAGAACCCCATAAAAATATAAAGCTCCTCTGAAAATAAAATAAATATTTCTATAAAATAGATACTCTGAAAATGGGAACTTACAGTACTAAGCTGGGGCTTAAAATATGGTGTAAATTCAGAGATAGGTATTCAACTCCTTCTAATTAAGAATGTACAGAAAGTACTTAACATCATTGAAGAGTTTATGGGAAATAATTCTCATTTTAGACCTCTATATAGTTAGTTAGATTATCATCAAGACTGAGTATGAGGGAATGAAACAAATAAACAAACAAGCAAAAATTAAAGATATTTACTACCTGAATGAAATAATTCCCCCCAAATAAACTCCTACCAGGAGAAAAAAAATACAGGTGAAAAAGTAGATAATATAACAAACTAACAAAAAAGCGAGCAATAGTTTTGATGTCTAAAAAACTATGTACTATTAAATGATAATAAAATCTATTTTTAAGCCATGAAACTGAAATTGTAGACATCAATATTCAAAAGTATGTGATTGTGTTATTCAGTGAATGATTAAAGCGTACAAAGATTCTCGCCATATTCAGAAGTAGAATATTAGTACTAAATAACTACACATTAGAAAAAAATATGTATGATTTTTTACCAATGGAAAAAATTAGAAATATGTAATTTGCTTAAGGTTATAGTTAAAGAGGAGAATAAGGAAGGACTAAGAAGGGGGGATAGAAAATAATGAAGAGCTTAGAAAAGTATGGTAAAAAGAAAAACAAGATCAAACAAGATGGTAAACACATCTACTTTTGAGTGTGATGGACTCAGACCTTAAAAATAACCATTAGGCCTGCAGAAAAAAACTATAAAATTGGAATATCATATAAATCAATTACTGAAGGTGCTAGGTAAATAGAAGAAGAAAGATTCTGGTGGGGAATGCATTCTCTCTTGGAAGAAGGAGGAGTAAATTCTCATCTTGGCAGGTTTTAGCCAGAGCTAATCATATTTGGCATTACATGATAGTGACAGCAATGGCATTGATGAAATCATGTCAGTGATGGTGGTAGGTAAATGGTGATCTTTCAATTCTGAGAAACCATAAAACTGAAACCAGGGAAACCCTGATTGCTGAAAAGAGTAGTGGAATTCCAGGAGGGAATAATGCAGAGATGGCATCTCAACATCATTTCTGTCTATATCTCTGACTCACCTCTGAACCTTGAATGAGCTAAACATACCCAGAAAAACTCAGCTAAAGACAAGTTTTCCAGACAGTATCTATTGAAGAAGTTGTTTTTTTCTTCATTGCATATTCTTAGTTTCTTTTGTCATAGATTAATTAACCATATAAGTATGGATTTATTTCTGGGATCTCCATACTGTTCCATTGATTTATATGTCTATATAGCTGGTTTTATGTCAGAAACATATTGTTTTGATTACTGTAGCTTTGTATTATAGTTTGAAATTAGAAAGTGTGGTACCTCAAGCTTTGTTATGCTTTCTTAAGATTAAAGCATAGAACAATCTATTTGGGGTCTTTTGTTTCCACATAATTAGTGTTCTAGTTCTATGAAAAACACCCTTGGTATTTTGATAGATATTGCATTGAATCTGAAGATTGTCTTTCATAGTATGGTCATTTTAAGAATATTGATTCTTCCAGTCCATATGCACAGCATGTCTTTCCATTTGTATTGTCTTCAATTTCTTTCATCAATATTTTATAGCTTTTTCAGTATAGCTCTTTTACCTCTTGTATTATTTGTAGGTATTTTATACTTTTTGATGCAACAGTAAATGGGATTGTTTTCTTAATTTTTCTTTCCATAGTTCATTGTTATTGTATAGAAGTGCAACAGATTTTTGTATATTAATTTTTTTTTTTTGGCCTAACTGAAGCTTGCAGGATCTTAGTTCCCTGACCAGGGATTGAACCCGGGCCCACTGAAGTGAAAGTATGGAGTTCTAACCACTGAATCACCAGGGATTTCCCTGTATATTAATTTTGTATCTTGCAACTTTACCGAATTTATTAATGAGTTGTTATAATTTTTAAGTGGTGGTGTTAGTATTTTCTATGTATAATATCATGTCATCTGAAACAAGGACAGTTTTACTTCTTCTTTTCTAATTTGGATTCATTTTATTTCTTTTTCATCTCTAATTGCTGTGGCTAGGACTTCCAAAACCATGTTGAAATAAAATTAGCAAGAGTGGACATCCTTGTCTTGTTCCTGATCTTAGAGGAAATGCTTTCAGCTTTTCATCAGTATCATGTTAGCTGTGGGTTTGACATATATGGCCTTTCTTATGTTGAGGTAGGTTCCCTCTATGCCCACTTTCTGGAGAGTTTCTTTATTATAAATAGATGTTGAATTTTATCAAAAGCTTTTCTGCATCTACTGAGATGTTCATACGGTTTTTATTCTTCAATTTGATTATGTGGTGTATTACACTAATTGATTCATGGATATTGAAAAATTCTTGCATCCCTGGGATAAATCCCTCTTGATCATGTTGTATGATTTTTTAATGTGTTGTTGGATTCTGTTTGCTAGTCTTCTGTTGTGGATATTTATGTCCATGTTCATCAGTGACATTGGCCTGTAATTTTCATTATTTGTGGTATATTTGCCTGGTTTTGATATCAGGGTGATGGCTGCCTCAGAATGAGTTTGGAAGCATTTTTTCCTTTTCACACTTTTGGAATGGTTTACTAGGGATAGGTGTTAACTCTTCTTTAAATGTTTAATAGAATTCACCTGTGAAGCTATTTGGTCCTTGACTTTTGTTTATTGGCAGTATTTTTTTTAATTACTGATTCAATTTCATTACTGTTAATTTTTCTATTCATATTGTCGACTGCTTTCTGATTCCATCTTGGTAGATTGTACATTTCTGGGAATTTATTCATTTATTCTAGGTAAATCATTGGCATATATTTTTTTGTAGTAATCTCTTATGATCCTCTGCGTTTCTGTGGTGTTAGTTGTAACTTCTCTTTCATTTCTGATTTTATTTATTTAGGCCCTCCCTCTGTTTTTTCTCAATGAGTCTGGCTATAGATTTATCAATTTTATTTATCTTTTTGAAGAACCAGCTTTTAGTTTCATTGATTTTTTTTTTTTTTTTTTTTTGGTGTAAGGTTAGTTTGTTTCATATCTTTCTTGTTTTTGGAAGGAGGCTTATATAACTGTAGACTTCCTTCTTATAACAGCCTTGGCTGTGTCCTATAGATTTTGTATCATTGTGTTTCCATTTTTATTGGTATCCAGGTATTTTTCAATTCCCTCTTTGATTTCATTATTAACCCATTGATTGTTTAATAGCATGCTGTTTAGTCTCCACAGGTTTATGTTTTTTGCAGTTTTTTTTTCCCTTGTAGTTGATTTTGAGTCTCACACTGTTGTGGGTGGAAAAGATGGTTGATATGATTTCAGTGTCCTTAAATTTATTGAGGCTTCTTTTGTGGCCTAGGATGTGATCTATCCTGGAGAATGTTCCATGTGAACTGACGAAGAATGTGTATTCCACTGCTTTTGGATGGAATGTTCTCTGAATATCTATGAAGTCCATCTGGCCTAATGCATAATAAAAGGCCAGTGTCTCTTATTGATTTTTTCAATCTGGATGATCATTCCATTTATGTAAGTAGGGTTTAAAATCCTCTATTAGTATTGTGCTACTGTCAATTTCTTCCTTTATGCTTTATGTATTTAGGTGTATATATGTTTACAAGTTTTACATCTTCTTGTTGGAGCAATTCCTTTATCATTATATAAAGTCCTTTTTTGTCTTTGTTTTAAGTCAACTTTGTCTAATATAAATATTGCTATCCCAGATTTCTTTTCATATTTATATGCATGGAATACCTTTTTCCATTCCCTCATTTTCAGTCTGTATGTTTCTTTAGCTCTGAAGTGAATATCTTGTAGGCAGCATATATAAGGGTCCTGATTTTGTATCCATTCAGCCAGTCTGTGTTTTTTAATTGGAGCATTTAGTTTATTTACATGTAAAGTAATTATTGATAGGTAAGTACTTATTGCCATTTTGTTCACTGCTTTGGGATTGTTTATGTAATTGTTTTTTGCTCTTTTCTTCTTTTGCTCTGTTCCCTTGTGATTTGATGATTATTTTTAGTGTTATGTTTGTATTCCTTTTTCTTTTTTGAAAAATGTAGATTATCTATTACTGATTATTTTTTTGTGGTTACTATGAAGTTCATATGTGACAACAATTATATATATATTTTAATTTATTTATTTACTTGTTTATTTATTTTAGGTTGATGATCTCTTAAGTTTGAATGTATGCTAGCAACCCTGTATTTTTACTCCCAATTACCCAAAATGCTTAATGGTTTTGACATCATATTTACTTTTTGTTTTGTGTATCCCTTAACTGCTTACTGTGGATATAGATAATTTTACTACCCACTTTTAATCTTCTTACTAGCTTTATAACTGGTTGAACCTTTAATATATGTTTGTCTTTATGAATGAGATTTTCTTCTTTTGTAATTTTAATATTTCTAGTTGTCATCTTTTCTGCTTAAAGAAGTCCCTTTAGTATTTCTTGTAAAGTGCATTTGGTGGCATTAAATTCTTTTAGGTTTTGTTTGTCAATAAAACTCTTGATCTCTCCTTCAAATCTGAATTGATAGCTTTGCCAGGTAAAATATTCTTGATCATAAGTTTTTTCCTTTCATCACTTTGATTATATGTGGCCCTCCCTTCTGGCCCAGAAAGTTTCTGTTGGAAAGTCAGCAGATTGTTGTATGGGAGCTCCCTCATACATAAGTAGTTGCTTTTCTTTGCTGCCTTTTAAATTCTTTCAGGGACTTCCCTGGCAGTCCAGTGGTTAAGACTCTGCACTCCCAATGCAGGGGGTGTAGGTTTGATCCCTGGTTGGGGAGCTAGAATCCTGCATGCCACACAGTGTAGCCAAAAAAAATATATATATATATATATATATATATATTCTCTCTTTATAATTTTTTGCCACTTTAATAACATTGTGCTTGATTTAGACCTCTTTGGATTCATCTTATTTGGGACTGTCTCCACTTCTGACTTGGATGTCTGTTTCCTTTCCCAGGTTATGAAAGTTTTCAGCTGTTATTTCTTCAAACAACTTTTCTTACCTGTTCTCTATCTCTCTCTTTCTGGGAGCCCCATATTGCAAATATTAGTATTCTTGATATTGTTCGACAGGTCTCTTAAACTATCCTCATTTTTGAAAATTCTTTTTTCTTATTCTCTGTTCAGCTTAGGTGGCTTTCACTATTCTGCCTTCCAGTTTGCTGATCCATTCCTCTATATTATTTAATCTACTGTTTATTTCTTCCAGTGTATTTTTCATTTTAGTTATTGTATGCTTCATCTCTGTTTGATTCTTCTTTATATTTTCTAACTCTTTGTTAAACTTCTGTCTGTGTTCATCCACTATTCTCCTAAGTTTATTGAGCATCTTTATGATCATTACCTTGAATTCTTTATTACGTAAATTACTCATCTTCACTTTGCTTAGTTCCTTTTCTGTGGTTTTGTCTTGTTCCTTCCCTTGGAATAACTATCTCTTTATTTTGCCTAAATCTCTGTGTTTATTTTAATGTGTTAGATAGGTTGGTTTGGTTTCCCATTCTTGAAGAAGTAACCTTATGTTTAAGATGTCCTTTGGGGCCCAGAGCTAACTTCCCTCTGGTCACCAGAGCTATATCATCTAGCAGTCCCCCTTTGTAGGCTCCATGGTCCCTTATATTTGGCAGGGTCTACTACTGTAGGTTTGCTGGTGGTGGGGCTGGCTTCTTGCCTGGTTGGCTGCCAGGCCCTACCCTATAGTGTGGTTAAGGTCATGTCCCAGGCAGCTGGCTGTTCGGTCTGTGGGTGCCTGGGGATAGTGCTGACCCATGTATAAATTCCTTAGGGCCTTTCAACTGTGGTTTAACTCCTTCCATTTAAAGAAAAGAATACCACATAACTAATAGGCAAGGTCATTTCTCATTCTCAGGATATTTATGAAAATTAGGCTTCCTAATTTTTAATTCAAATAAGCATGTTCAAGGTCACCAGGATAAATATTTCACTTCTGAAATCTAATTCTAACATATGTGCCTTGAGGAACTGATAGATATACAGTCAGACAGATCTACAGAGAGACAAATAGATGGACTGTAAAGAAGAGATTAGCTGTCAGTATAAAGCAAAGCTCAGATGAATAAGGTGTTGCCCTTTTATAATTTCATAACAAAGCACTCCATATTTTGCAGTCTCTATTGCATCCTCTCAAGAGTAATATATTTTTTATCTGTGCCTTAGGTTGGTGCCATAGAATTGTATATACCAATAAAATAGTATATTATCATTACGTTTGAGGAGAGTGAGAGGTTCATATTGCTTTTATAATGTGAGGTAAAGATAATAATGAATGCAAATGTGCAACATAAATACCAGACTACAAGTGTATTTTTGGAGGGAATGATTTTAGGAAAGAATACATATACACAGCAGGAATTTGGAAGATTACTTCTTTAAAACTACCATGACTGTGTACTCTGGAAAATCAGCCCCCACAGACATGTGGGTAACCTAGTGCCCAAAGAATCAAGCTTATTTTAAGTGATGAATTGTTACTGACAATATCTACAGAAAGTAGATATAGAACACAAGAAAATAAAATATCTTGATTGACCTCCTTTCAAAATTTTGAAATTTCAGGTGAGGTAGACCAGACAAGCAAAGTATAGACACTAATTCCAATGTTCTTGGGTACTTTTATCTATTTATTTTAAATAGAAACCATTCCTTCACTGTGCACAGTGAAGAAACTAACAACAAAATGAAAGGGCCACCTAATGAATGGGAGAAGATATTTGCAAATACTATATCTAATAAGGGGTTAATATCAAAAATATACAAAGAACAACTCAACATCAGAAAACCAAACAACCTGGTTAAAAAATGGGCAGAGGTTCTGAATAGACATTTTTTCTAAAGCAGATACACTGATGGCCAATATGCACATGAAAAGATGCTCAACATCATTTATCATCAGGGAACTGCAAATCAAAACAGCAGTGAGATATCACCTCACACCTGCCAGAATGGCTATTATCAAAGAGACACAACACATAACAAGTGTTGACAAGAATGTGAAGAAAAGGGAACCCTCATGCATTGTTGATGAGAATATAAATTAGTGAAGCCACTATTGAAAACTGAGTATAAATGTGCTTCAGAAAATTAAAAATAGAACTACTAATTGATCCAGCAATTTCACTCCTGGGTATTTATCTAAAGAAAACAAAAACACTAGAAAATGTATATACACCACTATGTTTATTTGTTTATTGCAGCATTATGTACAATAGTCAGCATATGGAAGCAACCCATGTGCCCATCAATAAATGAATGGTTAAAAAGACTATATATATATATATATATATATATATATATATATATATATATATATATATATACACACACACACACACACACACATATACCCACACATACACACACATGCACACACACAATGGAATATTACTCAGCCATAAAAGAGAATGGAATCTTTCCATTTGCAACAATGTGGATTGACCTAGAAGATATTATGCTAAGTGAAATAAGTCAGACAGAGAAAAACAAATACTGTATGATATCACTTATATGTGGAATCTAAGAAACAAAACAAATGAACAAATATAACAAAGTGGAGTTACAGATACAGAGAACACACTGGTTTTTACCAAAGGAGTTAGAGGAAGTGAGAGAAAAGAAATAAGTGAGGGAGATTAAGAGGTACGAACTTCCAGTTGCAAAATAAATGAGTCATGGGTATGAAATGTACAGTGTGGGTTACATAGTTGGTAACTAACTAGTATCTTTGTGGTGACATTCTATAACTAGAATTATTGCGATGATCATTTTGAAATGTGCAGGGAAAAAATCACTATGTTGTGCACTAACATTGCATTGTAGGTAAATTATACTTCAAAAAAAACAAGTAAACAAACTCATAGAAGAAGAGATCAGATTTCTGGTTACCAGAGGTGGGGTATGGGGTAAGGGGAATTAGATGAAGGCCGTCAGAGCTATTACTAACTTTCAGTTATAAGATAAATTAGTACTAGGGATATCATGTACAACATGATAAATATAATTAGCACTGGTGTATTTTATATATGAAAGTTGTTAATAGAGTAAATCCTAAGAGTCTCATCACAGGGAAAAATACTTTTTTCTATTCTTTAATTTTGTATCTATATGAGATGGTGTATGTTCACAAAATGTATTGTGATACTATTTCATGATGTATATTAATCAAGTCATTATGCTGTACACCTTAAACTCATACTGTGCTGTCTGTCTATTATAGCTCCATAATAGTGGAAGAAAAATATTAAAATAAATAAATAAATAAATAGATATTATTTTCTTCTGCAGAGAACTGTACATTTTTGCATGCATGCCAGGAAACAGTCAGTAATGCTCAGAAGGCAATGCACTGGGCTAGCTGTCAAGTTACTTAACCTTTCTCTATCTCTGTATCCTGTTCTGAAGCTTTATGATTTCCTTAAAAAGTAAACTAAATAAACACATTCACTCTATTTCACTACTTAGGAAAAGAA
Organism: Balaenoptera musculus; assembly: GCF_009873245.2. Classification (NCBI taxonomy): domain Eukaryota; kingdom Metazoa; phylum Chordata; class Mammalia; order Artiodactyla; family Balaenopteridae; genus Balaenoptera; species Balaenoptera musculus. The sequence continues at coordinate 48,919,368 of NC_045801.1, read as the reverse complement.
GGAAAATTCATCCCAGCTAATACTGTGTCTTAGAAACAAGCAAACAAGCAAGCAAAGAAACAAAAAACACTTCAAGTTATTTCAAAAATCAACAACACCACAAGTTTCATATGCGTACAATGGAAAGAGAGACACTTGCTCTTCACACTTTTGGATCTTTTAACCATCACCACTTGTAAACTTTATAGTCATAGTCAATATCATCATCTTTAAAAGAAAGGGCATGCCAACACAATCTCTACATTTTTATGCTATAATTTTAATGATTAATACATCTTATGCTAGTATTCATTTGAAATATTTTTGAGAACCAAAAAAATGAAAAATTCTAAGGTTGTAAATTTGTTTAAATAAAGAGATGAAATCTAATCAGCAAGTAAAATACGTAAGGGAGTGCAATAGATGATTTTGGGATTTAAAGGTAAATAAGATATAATTCTCATAGAATAATGGCTATCATCTAGAAAGTCCATATTATGTCCAAGATATTTTTCTAGCACTTTACATTTATCTCTCATACATAATCCTCTGACATATTTCTTGGAAGGGTGATGTTATTTGCTCAAGCCACACAGCTAGTCATTGATAGAGACAGGATTTGAATCCTGAGTTTTCACTATTATGTAACATTGCCTATATTTCTACATATAGGGAACTCAAAATCAATTTTTTTGATAAAAACTAAACTTTCCAATACATTAGCAGAAATTGGTAGTAGGAATATCAAAAGATTTCACTGATTCTAAATATTAACAAATATGACCACATTTTAAAATAGTTTTACTACAAATGTCACAAAGTCAAATATAGAATTATAATTATTGGTACAGTATAATGGGGAAAAAGGCTGAATAAAAAAGGCCAAAACTTTTTGTTTCTTAAACCATTTTTGTTCTTGAAACTATTCAATTATTTTATGTTTAATTTCCCATAGAGTCTCCTGCCAGAAATATCAATGCGATTCTGGCCTGCAAACATTCCATAGACAAAACTGTCACTGAAATTGCATTGACTCATTTACTTTATATAGCAGTAGAATCATAATATCCAGTAGAATTATTTACTTTAAATGCCAACTCATGCTGAGGACTACAATTGCTAATTCAGAAATGAAGACCATGAAGGAGGATAAAACTACTGAAAGTTTCTACTTCAATATTGGTTTTAATGAATATTGTAATTAAGGAAAGGTTAGTCTTTTTCCTAAAACGTTTCATGTTCTAAATAATAGTGACATGTTTTTTTTTTTATAAGACATGAATTTGTTTGAGAAAAAGAGCGGAGGACTGAATTTTTAGTAAAGATGGTGTAAGTGATAAACACATGCTTTGAGAAAATTCTAATGAAACCATATAGCAAAGACAGAAAAAAATTACAAAGAGAAAGTTAAAGAATAACTGACATAACCACACTTAAGAACTAGGTATCTTCATCAAAAGTCTGTGGAGTCTAATACAATCATGGAACTCAACTTCTGCAGAGGTAATGGGAATTAAAATTGACCTGTGCTGCACACACACATGCACACACACATACACACAAACACATACACACACACCACTCAAAGCAGTGAGCTGGAACCAGACTTCATGCTATAATATGGGACCTTTGTTGAGCCTAAAAGCTATTCCCAATTACCTAGGGTCATGGGGTGGAGGGAGCAAACATATCTTTGAAGACAGATCTGAGATAAGTCAGCTATGGAATTGGAAATCCATGACATCCTTAATAAAAGTGAGGAAAAGACATTATGAATTGTTAGTTTAAAGCTAGATTTTACAGTGAAGACACTGAAGTGGGGTGGGATGAGGTGCCAGTTAAAGCTTTCTATAAAAATGCTAAAGAGGGAAGGGTAAGACTTTGCAATGAAATTCTAAAACAAAGACTAATCTAATATGTTCTTCTATGTGCTTTTTTATTATACCCAAAATTTTGATTTTAGTATAGTCAAGTTTTTCAATAATTTCTTTATAGTTTGTGCTTTTTGAGTTTTGTTTCAGAAAACTTTCCCCGTCCTATTATAATATGTTTTACAGAGAGAAACAAACCAACCCAGTGTTCCATATAAACTCTCTAAAGGAAATAATGGCTAACAAGTCAAGCTATTAGTGGGGGCAAGGGCAATTTTTGTAGTTTTCACTGGTCTATCAATTAGTTAATCACTGCTGAAATAATTGAGAGCTGGCTGAACACTTAAAGAAGATTTTATAGAACCTCTCTTTATAAAACAGCTGGCTGGCTGGAAGAACACAAAGTGCAAGGTTTTATCAGTCTTTTCTAGAATTTGCCTTGTGGGATAATTTCGACTTCTATCCTATTTTATAACATGAAAACTCCCAAACAAACTGAAGTTACTAACCATTTATCCTTTATGAAAGGAGAAATTGGTCCAGTGTTGTGCAGAATCATCTTAAAAGAATGCTGTTTGTTGGAATTACAACTTTTGATAGCGATCCAAATGTTGGCTACAGATTGGAAGGTACACTTGTTTCACTCTCTTTATTTTGGGTTAGTATTATTGAACACATACAAAATGAACTTTGAAATCCTACAAATATTTTGTAACTGTTAGAAACAAATAAGTCTTGAAGAAATGCTATTTATATCAAGCAAACCTGGAATTTAAGAAAATAAAATGATTGTTATAAACTTTGCCTGTTGAGGCAAACTGCTTGCAAACTTTAAGAAACATTTAAGTTGCTAAAACCCATGCCTTAATTACAGGAATATCAAGAGAGGTTTCAAAGTATTTTAAGGAAGTCATATTATCTAGCATCTGTACACTACATCATAGTTCCTAATCAGACTGCTACATCCTTACTCCTTATAAGAAAATGCTCTACTCACATTCCCTTTTTCTTTTCATCCTTTTAGAAATTGCATACAATGGGATATTTTGTATGTACAGTGTTCTGTGAATATCAGTAAGAGATCATCACAAGAATAACCTAAAATGCATATTCATATGTGAGCTGATCCTTCTACCAGGTTAAAAACTGATTGTGATATCCTTCTCATATAGTATGTTGTCAGTGTAACTTAGACAAAAGAATATAGGTGTCCATTTTTCTAAATAAGTTACAAATACAACACAATGTTACAAAATTCAAAACCTTTTATTCAGGAATTACTCAAATTGAAATATACTGCATTCAGATGTAGGCATCAATTAGGATTATATTAACAGGTACACAAAGAAGGTAAAAACTAAATTCCAGGGTAACATTACTTCCAATACAGGCATCTTCAAACAATGGGAAATGTTAGAGAAAACATGGAAAACTTGCCTAAAAGCAAAGAGAAATGCCCTAGGAAGAAACTAACTAAAGGTGGTACAAATGAAGTAAAATGCCTAAGGTCACACCCATAACAGACTGTGGGACAAAACCTCTCATCTCTGGGTATAGTGTTATCTCTCACAGCCCAAATGGACCCTAGAACTTTTATTTTATTCATGAAATATTTTAAATATGCAAAAAAATAGCAAATATTTGAACAAGTATTCATGTTCCTAATTCCAAGTTTTGACAAATATTAGTTTCATATTTACTTAACAATTTTTTTTGGTCAGAGTTCTGTAGTCTCTTGCCCAGTAATGGGTTCAGGAAAAGTTGAGTTTTTTGTAGATTTTTTGCTTTTTTTCTCTGTTAGGGTGAGAATAATGCTCTTTCCAGATTTGTATGTTCCAAGTAGAAAACCAGAAGTCCCACATAAGTTAATTTTTACTTTTTATTTTCTAATACTGATAAAATGCTACCTAGAGTCACATTCTCCATTAACATATATACCTTATCATCTTCAGTCATATCAATTCTTTAAATGTCAACAAGCAACATTAAGGATTCAAAAATATTTTCTCAGCCCGCAAGTTACCCAAATCCAAAAGAATCTTAACTTTAAAATATAAGACTGAAAATGCTTAGTTTTGAATCTCTAGGGTACATGATAAAATTTATTTTGGCCTTTAGATATTACATGAAAAATTACATTTTGTTTCCTTAATTCAGTCTCCACAAAGAGAAGCTCAGATACATTCTCCAGCATGAAGCAAAGTTTGTTTTTGTTTTTATTTTATGGTTTTATTTCCTTCCAAAAGAGCAGCTGATTGGTGTTCACCTTGAGCCTCAAGGAGAGTTAGTAGGATTGTATATGTTGTATAATTTCTCTATTATTTTATCACTCAGATTCACAAGTAGAACTTAAAGTTAAGAACAACTTTAAGTATTTATGTTAATAAAAACAAAATACATTTTGTAAATTAGTCATTAATTTCCCTTTGTATGAAGTTATATTAAGCATTCTATTGCAATAAACCTTGTTTTATTACATTATTACTAGTAATGAAAGTACATTTATTTTAGAGAATTAATCTCTTCCTAGTCATAAAATTTTGCAACACCATATTTTACTAATGGATTTACTTCATACAGAGGAACACCCTCTACAAGAAACATCCTCTGAAACTCGTCTCAGCCAATCATTAAATATGAGGATTTAAAAACAAAACTCCAAGAGTCAGAGGACTTTATCATAATTTCAGTTTTGCCACTTTCTCTGAACACAAAATTTGGGAGACATAGGGATTATTTATAAATATTTGGGGTAAGAAATATTATGTTATACCTTTATGAGTCAATGGGCACTGGTGATACATTTCTGGAATCTGGTTTAAAAAGGCTGAGTATTCATTAATCTTACTTGTATGTACAGGCAGTAATAAGGAAAAAAAAAAAGCTACTATTCTTAAGTGAGCTGCTGGTAAATTCAGTATAGCTTTATGATATAAGATTTATCAATTAATTTGTTTTTTCTCTAGCAGCCAGATATTCTTCAAATAAAAGGTAAATGGAGAAAATGCATGGACATATTAAAAATGAGAATTTTGTTTTAAAATATTATTACTACTCTTTGAAGTGTGAAAAATAATACATCCAGATTAAACAACCTAATTTTACTTCTACATTTTTGTTTACCAAGTCATCATCAACTGGTATTCCTTGCCTAATACTACATCAATAGCACTTTTCTAAAGCCACCTACTTGCCAAGAATATATATATATATCCTGCCTTAATTGGTTATTTGATTAGTACATCCATTCATTCATACAACTAATGAAGGCAGAGACAACACTAATTTATGGTCCATTTTCTTTTTGTTTTTCTTTTTTTTTTAATTTTTAAATTTTATTTTATTTATTTTTTTATACAGCAGGTTCTTATTAGTCATCAATTCTATACACATCACTGTATACATGTCAACCCCAATCGCCCAATTCACCACACCACCACCCCTACCACCCCACAGCTTTCCCCCCCTTGGTGTCCATACGTTTGTTCTCTACAACTGTGTCTCAACTTTTGACCTGTAAACCGGTATATCGGTACGATTTTTCTAGGTCCCACATACATGCGTTAATATACGATATTTGTTTTTCTTTTCCTGACTTACTTCACTCTGTATGACAGTCTCTAGATCCATCCACATCTCAACAAATGACCCAATTTTGTTCCTTTTTATGGCTGAGTAATATTCCATTGTATATATGTAGTACATCTTCTTTATCCATTTGTCTGTCAGCAGGCATTTAGCTTGCTTCCATGACCTGGCTATAATAAATAGTGCTGCAATGAACACTGGGGTGCATGTGTCTTTTTGAATTATGGTTATCTCTGGGTATATGCCCAGTAGTGGGACTGACTGCTGGATCATATGGTAATTCTATTTTTAGTTTTTTTTAAGGAATCTCCATACTGTTCTCCATAGTGGCTGTATCAATTTACATTCCCACCAACAGTGCAAGAGGGTTCTCTTTCCTCCACACCCTCTCCAGCATTTGTTGTTTGTAGATTTTCTGATAATGCTCTTTCTAACTGGTGTGAGGTGAGGCCTCATTGTAGTTTTGTTTTGCATTTCCCTAATAATTAGTGATGTTGAGCAGCTTTTCATGTGTTTCTTGGCCATCTGTATGTCTTCTTTGGAGAAATGTCTATTTAGGTCTTCAGCTCATTTTTGGATTTTGTTGTTTGTTTTTTTAATACTGAGCTGCATGAGCTGTTTATATATTTTGGAAATAAATCCTTTGTCTGTTGATTTGTTTCCAAATATTTTCTCCCATTCTGAAGGTTGTCTTTTTGTCTTGTTTATGGTTTCCTTTGCTGTGCAAAAGCTTTGAAGTTTCATTAGGTCCCATTTGTTTATTTTTGTTTCTACTTCCATTACTCTAGGAGGTGTATCAAAAAAGATCTTGCTGTAATTTATGTCATAGAGTATTCTTCCTATGTTTTCCTCTAAGAGTTTTATAGTGTCTGGTCTTAGATTTAGGTCTCTAATCCATTTTGAATTTATTTTTGTGTATGGTGTTAGGGAGTGTTCTAATTTCATTCCTTTACATGTAACTGTCCAGTTTTCACAGCACCACTTATTAAAGAGACTGTCTTTTCTCCATTGTATATCCTTGCCTCATTTGTCATAGTTAGTTGACCATAAGTGCGTGGGTTTATCTCTGGGCTTTCTATCTTGTTCCATTGATCTATGTTTCTGTTTTTGTGCCAGTACCATACTGTCTTGATTACTGTGGCTTTATAGTGTAGTCTGAAGTCAGGGAGCCTGATTCCTCCAACTTTGTTTTTTTCCCTCAAGACTGCTGTGGCTATTCAGGGTCTTTTGAGTCTCCATACAAATTTTAAGATTTTTTGTTCTAGTTCTGTAAAAAATGCCATTGGTAATTTGATAGAGATTGCATTGAATCTGTTGATTGCTTTGGGTAGTATAGTCATTTTCACAATATTGATTCTTCCAATCCAAGAACATGGTATATCTCTTCATCTGTTGGTATCATCTTTAATTTCTTTCATCAGTGTCTTATAGTTTTCTGCATACAGATCTTTTGTCTCCCTAGGTAGATTTAATCCTAGGTGTTTTATTCTTTTCATTGCAATGGTAAATGGGAGTGTTTCCTTAATTTCTCTTTCAAATTTTTTATCATTAGTGTATAGGAATGCAAGAGATTTCTGTGCATTAATTTTGTATCCTGCAACTCTACCAAATTCATTGATTAGCTCTAATAATTTTCTGGTGGCATCTTTACGATTCTCTATGTATAGTATTATGTCATCTGCAAATAGTGACAGATGTACTTATTCTTTTCCAATTTGTATTCCCTTTATTTCTTTTTCTTCTCTGATTGCCATAACTAGGACTTCCAAAACTATGTTGAATAATAGTGGTGAGAGTGGACATCCTTGTCTTGTTCCTGATCTTAGAGGAAATGCTTATAGTTTTTCACCATTGAGAATGATGTTGGCTGTAGGTTTCTCCTATATTGCCTTTATTAGGTTGAGGTAGGTTCCCTCTATGCCCACTTTCTGGACTTTTTTTTTTTATCATAAATGGTGTTGAATTTTGTCAAAAGCTTTTTCTGTATCTATTGAGATGATCATATGGTTTTTATTCTTCAATTTGTTAATATGGTGTATCACATTGATTGATTTGCATACAAAGAATCCTTGCATCCCTGGGATAAATCCCACTTGGTCATGGTGTATGATCCTTTAAATGTGTTGTTGGATTCTGTTTGCTAGTATTTTGTTGAGGACTTTTGCATCTATATTCATCAGTGATATTGGTCTGTAATTTTCTTTTTTTTTAGTATCTTTGCCTGGTTTTGGTATCAGTGTGATGGTGGCCTCATAGAATGAGTTAGAGAGTATTCTTTCCGCTGCAAATTTTTGGAAGAGTTTGAGAAGGATGGGTGATAACTCTTCTCTAAATATTTGATAGAATTCACCTGTGAAGCCGTCTGGTCCTGGACTTTTGTTTGTTGGAAGATTTTTAATCACAGTTTCAATTTTATTGCTTGTGATTGGTCTGTTCATATTTTCTATTTCTTCCTGGTTCAGTCTTGGAAGGTTATACCTTTCTAAGAATTTGTCCATTTCTTCCAGGTTGTCCATGTTATTGGTCTAAAGTTGCTTGTAGTAGTCTCTTATGATGCTTTGTATCTCTATGGTGTCTGTTGTAACTTCTCCTTTTTCATTTCTAATTTTATTTATTTGAGTCCTCTCCCTCTTTTTCTTGATGAGTCTGGTTAACGGTTTTTCAATTTTGTTTATCTTCTCAAAGAAACAGCTTTTAGTTTTATTGATCTTTGCTCTTGTTTTCTTTGCTTCTATTTCATTTATTTCTGCTCTCATCTTTATTATTTCTTTCCTTCTGCTAACTTTGGGTTTTGTTTGTTCTTATTTCTCTACTTCCTTTAGGTGTAAGGTTAGATTTTTTATTTGAGATTGTTCGTGTTTCTTGGGGTAGGCTTTTATAGCTATAAACTTCCCTCTTAGAACTGCTTTTGCTGCATCCCATAGGTTTTGGATCATCGTGTTTTCGTTGTCATTTCTCCCTAGGTATTTTTCAATTCCCTCTTTGATTTCTTCAGTAATCTCTTAGTTATTTAGTAACGTATTGTTTAACCTCCCTGTGTTTGTGTTTTTTACATTTATTTCCCTGTAATTCATTTCTAATCACATAGTGTTGTGGTCAGAAATGATGCTTGATATGATTTCAATTTTCTTAAATTTACTAAGGCTTGATTTGTGACACAAGATGTGATCTATACTGGAGAATGTTCTGTGCGCACCTGAGAAGAAAGTGTAATCTGCTGTTTTTGGATGGAATGTCCTATAAATATCAATCAAATCTATCTGGTCTATTGTGTCATTTAAAGCTGCTGTTTCTTTATTTATTTTCATTTTGGATGATCTGTCCATTGGTGTAAGTTAGGTGTTAAAGTCCCCCACTATTTTTGTGTTACTGTCGATTTCCTCTTTTACAGCTGTTAGCAGTTGCCTTATGTATTGAGGTGCTCCTATGTTGGGTGCATATATATTTATAATTGTTATATCTTCTTCTTGGATTGATCCCCTGGTCATTATGTAGTGTCCTTCCTTGTCTCTTGTAACATTCTTTATTTTAAAGTCTATTTTATCTGATATGAGTATTGTTACTCCAGCTTTCTTTTGATTTCCATTTGCATGGAATATCTTTTTCCATATCCTCACTTTCAGTCTATATGTGTCCCTAGGTCTGAAGTGGGTCTCTTGTAGACAGCATCTGTACCCATTCAGCAAGCCTGTGTCTTCTGGTTGGAACATTTAATCCATTCACATTTAAGATAATTATTGATATGTATGTTCCTATGACTATTTTCTTAATTGTTTTGGGTTTGTTTTTGTAGGTCCTTTTCTTCTCTTGTGTTTCCCACTAAGAGAAGTTCCTTTAGCATTTGTTGTAGAGCTGGTTTCATGGTGCTGAATTCTCTTAGCTTTTGCTTGTCTGTAAAGCTTTTGATTTCTCCATCAAATCTGGAATGAGATCCTTGCTGGGTAGAGTAATTTTGGTTGTAGGTTCTTCCCTTTCATCACTTTAAGTATATAATGCCACTCCCTTCTGGCTTGTAGAGTTTCTGCTGAGAAATCAGCTGTTAACCTTATGGGATTCCCTTGTATGTTATTTGTCATTTTTCCCTTGCTGCTTTCAATAATTTTTCTTTGTCTTTAATTTTTGCCAATTTGATTACTATGTGTCTCGGCGTGTTTCTCCTTCGGTTTTTCCTGTATGGGACTCGTGGCACTTCCTGGGCTTGGGTGGCTATTTCCTTTCCCATGTTAGGGAAGTTTTTGACTATAATCTTTTCAAATATTTTCTCGGGTCCTTTCTCTCTCTCTTCTCCTCCTCTGTCCCCTGTAATGCAAATGTTGTTGTGTTTAATGTGTCCCAGAGGTCTCTTAAGCTGTCTTCATTTATTTTCATTCTTTGTTTTTTATTCTGTTCTGCAGCAGTGAATTCCACCATTCTGTCTTCCAGGTCACTTATCCGTTCTTCTGCCTCAGTTTTTCTGCTATTGATTCCTTCCTTTTCATTTCAGTTATTGTATTGGTCATCTCTGTTTGCTTGTTCTTTAATTCTTCTAGGTCTTTGTTAAACATTGCTTGCATCTTCTTGATCTTTTCCTCCATTGTTTTTCCGAGGTCCTGGATCATCTTCACTGTCATTATTCTGAATTCTTTTTCTGGAAGGTTGCCTATCTCCACTTCATTTAGTTGTTTTTCTGGGGTTTTATCTTGTTCCTTCATCTGGTACATAGCCCTCTGCCTTTTCATCCTGTCTATCTTTCTGTGAATGTGGTTTTTATTCCACAGGTTGCAGGATTGTAGTCCTTGCTTCTGCTGTCTGCCCTCTGGTGGATGAGGTTATCTAAGAGGCTTGTGCAAGTTTCCTGATGGGAGGGACTGGTGGTGGGTAGAGCTCTATAGCCCATTTTCTTAAGGAAATCACAGTCTCGAAGAGGAGGCAGACCTTTAATTAGCTAGTTGTCAAAAGTGCAATGATGGTAAAATATGGTATGACTGCTCTTTCTATCCTTCTTCATAATCTAGTTGAAGTAATGAAAGTAACATGAAGAAAATTTTGAGACCACTTAAGTGTGAAACCAGATTTTATTGAGAGAAAAACATACTAGGTAGTGACGTGTGTGTGTGTGTGTGTGTGTGTGTGTGTCTATGTGTCTGCATATGTGTAAATAGAAAAGTTTTAGAAACTGACAGACCACAAATTTAAATCCTGGCTCTAATATTTAGTTGGTGTACAATCTTGCAGTTTGTTCACATATAAAATAATCATAATATTACATAAGGCTGTTTTTAAGTTAAATAAGAGAACATGTAAATTCTAGCACTGCTATTCATAAAAATTGGTCCCTCTCAGTACTTCTCCCTGACTATAACTGCAATTATATTTAAACAAAGAGGAGATGGGAGGTGCAGACAATGATAACAAACTATCAAAAATACCTTTATAAACAAGTAAGATTTGGATTTATTTTTCCATATAAGTTGTCTTTCCATTACTAGAAGAAAATATGGCTACTACAGTTCTGGGGGAAAAGCATTAAAAAAAGATCTTATACCAGAATGTAGAGATAAGTAAGTTGTCTTCAGAGGCGGTGGTATGAGTCACATGAATGGAATGGAATTGCATGTTGAGAAAGAGTGGAAAATTAGTTTGAAAGCTAGAGAAGGACTCTGTGCCAGCTGCTGGGGCAATCAGAAGTTGTATTAGGCTCTTGAGAAGGGAATGATAAATTGAAGATAAAGTTATAAGATAAAGTATATTTGAACCGAGACCTACTAGAAGACTGTGAGGGTGGTCTGCCACTGAGATAAAGCAGAACTTGTCTGGTGTGAAGACAGTGGGAAAAGGAAAGCAGGGGGAAATCTGAGAGAAATATTAAATATATTGTTAATATTTATAAATATATATTATATATATATATAGTCCACATATCTAGATTTGTGTTATAGGATAACCTAACTATATAATATGAGAGATTGGAAAATCAGTAGTATTAGCGCCAGAAATAAATACTGGATCATGGGTGCCATGTTAAGGAATCAGATGATGAGTTCAAATTTGATAGCCTGAGTTTGAGTTTATAGAGCATGCAGGTAAGCATGTTATATATAAATTCCCTGTGTTTTTCTGTTTTATTTGGCACACTAAGGGATTCTTGAAGTTACTTCTGATGAGATGGTTAATGCAAAATTTCTTTTTTCTTCCTCCATTATTCAACATCATGTGTTTCTATGAGACCCAGATCTGGCCAATAAAACAAATAGGTGGTTTTCTATACGTTTCTGAGAAAGTGTGTGTTGCTAACTAATAATGGTGACATTCTATAACAATAAAGGGATCAAACCAGCCTTTGCATGAAGCCAGAACTGTGGATAGCAGAGAGGAGAGACCTAAGGATTCCATGTGTTTAATAACTTCATTGAACTAACATATAAACCAACACTAAGACATGCTTATAAGCTAATAATTTCATACTGTTTATTTTTTGTTTTCCCTGTTTAAAACCCATAGTTGAACAAAAAGTTTAGCATGCTTTGTTTTATTTTTTTCATTACTTTCTGTCTTCATATTATGTCATCCAAATGCTTTCCACATCCAATAGTATTCACGCTAGTGTAGTTAATGTATTCTTCCAAATCTTATTATTTTAGACATATGTGTAAAAAAATAAAGTGTTATTTTAAATTTTCAAAATGATATTTTGAGGTGCCTTCTGCCTTCATCTTGAATATGTAAAGAGATTAGAAGTAATCAATCCCATCTTTACAGAAAGAAAACCTGGACAAACAGAAAAATCAATGTCTTTTCTTGGGTGAGTCAGAGAACTGAGTTTGCAAGGCAAACAACCACCCCAAAATCTGCAGAGACAGATGAATACAGAGTCATAGCAAAGACCTGCTTTCCTGGAGCAGAAGCTGCTATAGCCATAAACTGGTAAGAACACATACATGATAACTTTAATGAATTATTGGTAAATTGGACTAGTGTAATAGTGAGAAGCTCCTGCAGACTGCTGTAGTCTTATGTGAGGCACCGTTTCACGTTGTTTACCTGCAGGACCAGATTCTCGAGATGAAGATCTAGGAAGGTGTTCTTTATACTTTGCCACAGGGAAGGTAAGGGTAATCCTCATAAAATACACGCAGAGCCTTCTCCATGCAAGAAGACTACCACAGCCTTATCTTGGAGCTGTCAGGGAAGGGTATTCCTCTTATTCCAACCCCTTCTAGCCTTCCTGTTTTACTTAAAGAAGGACTCTATATAAGAAGAAACACTTGTGAAACTCAATGGCTAAAGAAATATGCCCACTAAAAGACTGAGATTTAACTGGAAAATTATAGAGATGTTCCTTCTCTTTCACACCTTCTCACCACACTTACAAGGTTCCAGACAGTAAGAATGGATTGCAGCTGAAAGACACAGACTATCTCTGAAGAGGCATACTTAATAGGAAAGTCCAAATTCAAGAGAGATAACAAAAATGACACTAATGAAATTTTAAGACCCTTACATTAGAACATTAAGTACAATTCAATTTCCAACCAAATTAACATATGTCCTCACACTAATATATTCTCTTCAATTCCTGTTACCCAATGGATCATGTCTAGCTTTCAATTAAAAAAAATAATAATAACTACAAGGCAGGAAAAAACACAGTCTGAAGAGACAAAGCAAGCATCAGAGCAAAATTCAGATATGACACAGATGTAATTATTAAAGAGTTTTAAATAATTATGTTTACTATTAAGGATTCTAATGGAAAAAGTAGGCAGGATGTAAAATCAAGGGGATAATACAAAAAGAGAGATGAAAACTCTAAGAAAGATCAAAAGAAAATGCTGGAAATCAAATTCTCTGTAACAAAAATGCAGAATGCCAGTGATGGGCTTATGTGTGGACTGAACATGGAACAGAAAAGAATCAGTGAGCTTGAAGATGATTAATAAAAGCTTCCTTATGTGAAATACAGTAAATTCTAAAATAATGTATTTTATATTTTGGTGGAAGTACAAAGAGGTCAATAGACAATTGATATATAATATAGTTGTGGTTGATTAAACATGGCTACAATTATATTCTTCCCATAAAGAGGTGGGGGTCTATGTCCCCTCCTTCTGAATCTTGTTGAGCTATGTGACTACCAGATAAATTGAATTAGATATGTAATGTTTTGCCAGTGTCTGGTCTCAGATTGTTTTAAGACACTAAATTTTAAGGTGGTTTGTTACACAGAAATACAGAAACAGAAGAATGGTATATGTTATATTGTGTGAAATGCAGAATGCCACAGAAGCGTACAAGAGGCATTCTGGAAGTCATTCTTAAGCTGAGACAAGAAAGATGACTAAGATTTAGCCAGAATTGCTAATGGAAGTGTGTTCAAGGCAGAAAGATCAGCACACTAAACTCAGAAGCATATAGACAGAAATGAAATATCTCATTTTGATTGAAGAATAGAATATGACGAGGAAGGGGAAAAAGATAATTCTAGAGAGAGAACAGGGTATAACATATCTTTTGTGTTTGTCTAATAAGACGATATAAATTTATAATAAAGCCATCAAAAAGTAATAAAGTTTTTTTTTTCTTTTTATTTTTTAGCTTGAAAAGCCTGGAATTTATTTATTTATTTATTTTTAAACATCTTTATTGGAGTATAATTGCTTTAAAATAGTGTGTTAGTTTCTCCTTTATAACAAAGTGAATCAGTTATACATATACATATGTCCCTATGTCTCTTCCCTCTTGCATCTCCCTCCTTCCCATCCTCCCTATCTCACCCCTCTAGGTGGTCAAAAAGCATCGAGCTTATCTCCCTGTGCTAAGTGGCTGCTTCCCATTAGCTATCTATTTTACATTTCATACTGTATATATGTCCACGCCACTCTCTCACTTTGTCCAAGCTTACTCTTCCCCCTCCCCTAACCTCAAGTCCATTCTCTAGTAGTTCTGTGTATTTATTCCCGTCTTGTCCCTAGGTTCTTCATGACCATTTTTTTTTTTTTTTTTAGATTCTATATATATGTGTTAGCATACAGTATTTGTTTTTCTCTTTCTGACTTACTTCACTCCGTATGACAGACTCTGGGTCCATCCACCTCACTAAAAATAACTCAATTTAGTTTCCTTTTATGGCTGAGTAATATTCCATGAGATAAATGTACCACATCTTCTTTATCCATTCATCTGTCGATGGACACTTAGGTTGCTTCCATGCCCTGGCTATTGTAAGTAGAGCTGCAATGAACATTTTGGTACATGACTCTTTTTGAATTATGGTTTTCTCAGGGTATATGCCCAGTAGTGGGATTGCTGGCTCGTATGGTAGTTCTATTTTTAGTTTTTTAAGGAACCTCCGTACTGTTCTTCATAGTGGCTTTATCAATTTACATTTCCACCAACAGGGCAAGAGGGTTCCCTTTTCTCCACACCCTCTCCAGCATTTATGGTTTGTAGATTTTTTGATGATGACCATTCTGACAGGTGTGAGATGATATCTCATTGTAGTTTTGATTTGCATTTGTCTAATGATTAATGATGTTGAGCATTCTTTCATGTGTTTGTTGGCAATCTGTATATTTTCCTTGGAGAAATGTCTATTTAGATCTTCTGCCCAATTTTGAATTGGGTTGTTTGTTTTTTTGGTATTAAGCTTTATGAACTGCTTGTAAATTTTGGAGATTAATCCTTTGTCAGTTGCTTCATTTGCAAATATTTTCTCCCATTCTGAGGGTTGTCTTTTTGTCGTGTTTATGGTTTCCTTTGCTGTGCAAAAGCGAGTAAGTTTCATTAGGTCCCATTGGTTTATTATGTTTTTTATTTCCATTTCCCTAGGAGGGGGGTCAAAAAGGATCTTGCTGTGATTTATGTGATAGAGCGTTCAGCCTATGTTTTCCTCTAAGAGTTTGATAGTGTCTGTCCTTACATTTAGGCCTTTAATCCATTTTGAGTTTATTTTTCTGTATGGTGTTAGGGAGTGTTCTAATTTCATTCTTTTACATGTAGCTGTCCAGTTTTCCCAGCACCACTTATTGAAGAGGCTGTCTTTGCTCCACTGTATATTCTTGCCACCTTTATCAAAGATAAGGTAACCATATGTGTGTGGGCTTATCTCTGGGCTTTCTATCCTATTCCATTGATCTATATTTCTGTTTTTGTGCCAGTACCAATACTGTCTTGATTACTGTAGCTTTGTAGTATAGTCTGAAGTCAGGGAGCCTGATTCTTCCAGCTCCGTTTTTCTTTCTCAAGATTGCTTTGGCTATTCGGGGTCTTTTGTGTTTGCAAACAAATTGTGAAATTTTTTGGTCTAGTTCTGTGAAAAATGCCAGTGGTAATTTGATACGGATTGCATTGAATCTGTAGATTGCTTTGGGTAGTAGAGTCATTTTCACAATGTTGATTCTCCCAATCCAAGGACATGGTATATCTCTCCAACTATTTCTATCATCTTTAATTTCTTTCATCAGTGTCTTATAATTTTCTGTATACAGGTCTTTTGTCTCCTTAGGTAGGTTTATTCCTAGATATTTTACTCTTTTTTTTGCAATTGTAAATGGGAGTGTTTTCTTAATTTCACTTTCAGATTTTCATCATTAGTGTATCGGAATGCAAGAGATTTCTGTGCCTTAATTTTGTATCTTGTTACTTTACCAAATTCATTGATTAGCTCTAATAGTTTTCTGGTGGCATCTTTAGGATTCTTTATGTATAGTATCATGTAATCTGCAAACAGTGACAGTTTTACTTCTTTTCTGATTTGGATTCCTTTTATTTCTTTTTCTTCTCTGATTTCCATGGCTAACACTTCCAAAACTATGTTGAATAATAGTGGTGAGAGTGGGCAACCTTGTCTTGTTCCTGGTATTAGTGGAAATGGTTTCAGTTTTTCACCGTTGAGGATGATGTTGGCTGTGGGTTTGCATATAGGGCCTTTATTATGTTGAGGAAAGTTCCCTCTATGCCTACTTTCTGGAAGGTTTTTAGCAAGAATGGGTGTTGAATTTTGTCTAAAGCTTTCTCTACATCTATTGAGATGATCATATGGTTTTTCTCCTTCAATAGTTTAATATGGTGTATCACATTGATTGATTTGCGTATATTGAAGAATCCTTGCATTCCCGAGATAAACCCCACTTGATCATGGTGTATGATCCTTTAATGTGCTGTTGGATTCTGTTTGCTGGTATTTTGTTGAGGATTTTTGCATCTATGTTCATCAGTGATATTGGCCTGTAGTTTTCTGTCTTTGTAACATCTTTTTCTGGTTTTGGTATCAGGGTGATGTTGGCCTCTTACAATGAGTTTGGGAGTGTTCCTCCCTCTGCTATATTTTGGAAGAGTTTGAGAAGGATAGGTGTTAGCTCTTCTCTAATTTTTTGATAGAATTCCCCTGTGAAGCCATCTTGTCCTGGGCTTTTGTTTGTTGGAAGATTTTTAATCACAATTTCAATTTCAGTGCTTGTGATTGGTCTGTTCATATTTTCTATTTCTTCCTGGTTCAGTCTCAGAAGGTTGTGCATTTTGAAGAATTTGTCCATTTCTACCAGGTTGTCCGTTTTATTGTCTAGAGTTGCTTGTAGTAATCTCTCATGATCCTTTGTATTTCTGCAGTGTCAGTTGTTACTTCTCCTTTTTCATTTCTAATTCTGTTGATTTGAGTCTTCTCCCTATTTTTATTGATGAATTTGGCTAATGGTTTATCAATTTTGTTTATCTTCTCAAAGAACAAGCTTTTAGTTTTATTGATCTTTGCTATCATTTCCTTCATTTCTTTTTCATTTATTTCTGATCTTATCTTTATGATTTCTTTCCTTCTGCTAACTTTGGGCTTTTTTGTTCTTCTTTCTCTAACTGCTTTAGGTAGTAATGTTAGGTTGTTTATTTGAGATGTTTCTTGTTTCCTAAGGTAGTATTGTATTGCTATAAACTTCCCTTTTAGAACTGCTTTGCTGCATCACATATGTTTTGGGTTGTTGTGTTTTCATTGTCATTTGTTTCTAAGTATTTTTTGATTTCCTCTTTGATTTCTTCAGTGATCTCTTGGTTATTAAGTAGTGTATTGTTTAGCCTCCATGTGGTTGTATTTTTTACAGATTTTTTCATGTAATTGATGTCTAGTCTCACAGCACTGTGGTCGGAAAAGATACTTGATATGATTTCCATTTTCTTAAATTTACCAAGGTTTGATTTGTGACCCAAGATATGATCTATCCTGGAGAATGTTCCATGAGCACTTGAGAAGAAAGTCTATTCTGTTGTTTTGGGATGGAATGTCCTATAAATATCAATTAAGTCCATTTTGTTTAATGTATCATTTAAACCTTGTGTTTCCCTATTTATTTTCATTTTGGATAATCTGTCCATTGGTGAAAGTGAGGTGTCAAAGTCCCCTACTATGATTGTGTTACTGTCAATTTCCCCTTTTATGGCTGTTAGTATTTGCCTTATATATTGGGGTGCTCCTATGTTGGGTGCGTAAATATTTACAATTGTTATATCTTCTTCTTGCATTGATCCCTTGATGATTATGTAGTGTCCTTATTTGTCTCTTGTAATAGTCTTTGTTTTAAAGTCTATTTTGTCTGATATGAGAATTGCTGCTCCAGCTTTCTTTTGATTTCCATCGGTATGTGTCCCTAGGTGTGAAGTGGGTCTCTTGTAGACAGCATATATATGGGTCTTGTTTTTGTATCCATTCAGCCAGTCTATGTCTTTTGGTGGAAGCATTTAATCCACTTACATTTAGGTAATTATCAATATGTATGTTCCTATTACCACTTTCTTAATTGTTTTGGGTTTGTTATTGTAGGTTTTTTCCTTCTCTTGTGTTTCCTGCCTAGAGAAGTTCCTTTAGCATTTGTTGCAAAGCTGCTTTGGTTGTGATCAATTCTCTTAGCTTTTGCTTGTCTCTAAAGATTCTTATTTCTCCATCAAATCTAAATGAGATCTTTGCTTGGTAGAGTAATATTGGTTGTAGGTTTTTCTCCTTCATCACTTTAAATATGTCCTGCCACTCCCTTCTAGCTTGCAGAGTTTCTGCTGAAAGATCAGCTGTTAACCTTATGGGGATTCCCTTGTGTGTCATTTGTTGTTTTTCCCTTACTGCTTTTCATATTTTTTATTTCTATTTAATTTTTGATAGTTTGATTAATATGTGTCTTGGCGTGTTTCTCCTTGGACTTATCCTGTATGGGACTCTCTCTGCTTCCTGGACTTGATTAACTATTTCTTTTCCCATATTAGGGAAGTTTTCAACTATAATCTCTTCAAATATTTTCTCAGTCCCTTTCTTTTTCCCTTCTTTTTCTGGGACCCCTATAGTTCGAATGTTGGTGCATTTAATGTTGTCCCAGAGGTCTCTGAGACTATCCTCAATTCTTTTCTTTCTTTTTTCTTTATTCTGCTCTGCAGTAGTTTTTTCCACTATTTTATCTTCCAGGTCACTTCTCCGTTCTTCTGCCTCAGTTATTCTGCTATTGATCCCTTGTAGAGAATTTTTAATTTCATTCATTATAAAGTTTTATAGAATGTGGATGTCTCAAAAAAAAAAAGAAGTATTAAAGACTGAAGGCTAATTTCTGTTCTATTTGAGGAGACTAAATTCTTGAAAGTCACAGTTTGAGAAGAGAATGAGAATTAAGGCACAATAATTACCAAATTTCCTTAATTGATATACAAATAATGAAGCCTAATGTACTTGATTATAGATTTTACATAGAGAACATCCTACCCAGATAGGAGGAGGAACCTGAAAGCTTTATCATCGTGGTCTCATGATAGAGGAAAATGGAGAGATAAGTTCAATTAATTTTCTTCCTCACTTTTTCCTTCCAACCTCAATCAAATTTATACTTCAGTGTAGTAGGGGCATGGTAGAAACATGCAGATAGATATAGTGGAAATCAGAGATCAAAAATGAAAGTAACATTGTGGTCCATACGATCTAAAAGAGGAAGGCTACAGTCATTTTGGAAAAACTTTGCAAACAGACACTTCTAATATGTTAAAAGGAAATAGAGCAGCACAGTCATGTCAGAATGCTCTTAGATGAGTTTGGGAAATGACTCTTCTATACTTTCTTATTTCCTATACCTGCACATGGCATGGTAAGAATCCAGAAATTTAGTTGTGATCCAATGATGGAATCAAAAGTCCTCAGAGGGCTTGAGCACTGTTAAGAGAAAAGTCAAAAGGATGACTGCATGCCTTTTCCATGTCATAGTGAAGTATTATCTAACATGCCCACCCAAAGATTATTTAATTTTCTAAAGGTGTACCATTCTTGTTACATTATTTATGTGTGATCAGGACTCAGACTCTGAGAAGTCATATGTTCAATTGTATGTTTCTCTTCAGTAGAAAAGATAATCTTAAAGGTTATGACTTCACTGATTGGAAGGATGACTAAAATTTTTTCATCTATTAGAAAAGTTATTTCAGCATTTTTTAAGTCTACCATGAATTCTTAAAGCCCAAGACACACCAGATTTTCCCACCACGTGGTATCTTGAAAATAAGCCTATAGTAAAAATCTCAAAGACTTACCATTCAGTGG
The DNA here is from genome assembly GCF_009873245.2 of Balaenoptera musculus. Lineage (NCBI taxonomy): Eukaryota > Metazoa > Chordata > Mammalia > Artiodactyla > Balaenopteridae > Balaenoptera > Balaenoptera musculus. The sequence continues at coordinate 48,899,400 of NC_045801.1, read as the reverse complement.
AACTATGCAAGTAGTTCTGGATTATCAAAATAAACTGATTAAATTACCAAATTGGACTAAGTTAACTGAATTGGACCAGATTTAATTTTTTTGAGTTATCCAGTTGAGTACTTATGATGAATATTAGATCATTTATATGAAAATTAAAAAGTCACGTTTTCTTTGTACATTTGAACAATGAATGATTTTGTGATTCAATTCACTATAACAGAAAAACCATATGGGGAAATGAAGATAAGTCAACTAAAGGAAATGAAAACACAAACTATAATGGAACCTTTAGTTAATTCAAATAAAAAAAATATTATTGAGCACTTACAGTGGACAGGACATAGTTCTTTGTGCTATAATAGAGATGAATGAGACTTCCTGATTTCAACTAAGGAAATCTATTACAGGAGATGTTCATATACACAAAGAAATTACTATGCAGTTCACTAACAGAATTATGTATAAGGCAGATAACAAGGAGTGATTAACTCTGTCACTGTAGAGTAGTAAGAGGTTTCCTCAACAGGGTGATGTATGAGCTGAATTTTGTAAAATGAATAGGATATTTTAGGAGAATAAGGCAAAGAGTAAAGACAGAAGATGTCACCATTACTAGGATTTATTCCCCCAATGACTGTTGCTCCTATAGGTCTTGCATAACTCCAAAGGGAACAAAGAAAGGGCTTTTGGTTCACAACATCTTAGATTTTTCATAAGTTACATAGCATCCACTATAGTCATTAGTCTATGGGGCCAGACAATGCTATAACTCAAGCCTGACCCAGAGAGGAAAATTTTCATAGAAAGCTTACATTATCTTTGATAAAACCCACCTAGTTCTCTCCCCTTCCTCTTACCCTATGAATAACCCCTCAAAAAGGACAAAAGGAAAAGTTCTCCATGAATAGCATTGCAGTTACCATATTATTCCATGATTTTTTCATCACCATGTTCAAGATCATACTTTAAATATTAATATGCCTACTTTATATGCATCAGTGTTGTTAGGTTACTATAAAAAGTAACATGTGACGTTTGTCAAAACCTATAGAATATACAACACCAAGAGTGAACCCTAATGTAAACTGTGGACTTTGGGTGATAATATCATGCTAATATAAGTTTATTGATTGTAACAAATGTACCACTGGTGTTGGATATTGATAGTAGCAGAGGCTGTGCCTGCAGAGGTAGGGGACATACGGATCTCTCCATGTTTTCCATTCAATTTTGCTGTGAATTTAAAACCCTCTAAAAAATGAAATCTATCAAAAACAAACAAACAAAAAAACCCATAGGACTTCCCTGGTGGGGCAGTGGTTAAGAATCCACCTGCCAATGCAGGGGACATGGGTTCAATCCCTGGTCCAGGAAGATCCCACTTGCCACGGAGCAACTAAACACATGCACCACAACTACTGAGCCTGCACTCTAGAGCCCATGTGTCATAACTACTGAGCCCATGCACCAAAACTACTGAAGCCTGTGTGCTCTAGGGCCTGCATGCCACAACTACTGAGCCCATGAGCTGCAACTACTGAAGCCTGTGCACCTAGAGTCCGTGTTCCACAACAAGAGAAGCCACTGAAATGAGAAACCTGTGCACCCCAATGAAGAGTAGCCCCCTCTCACTGCAACAAAAGAAAGGCCGTGCACAACAATGAAGACCCAACACAGCCAAAAATAAATTAAATAATTAAATAAAAGACTGAATTGTTTTCACTTAAAAGAAAAAAAAAAAAAAAAACAGAAAATGAGAAACTGGTAAGAAAAAAATATATAGAAGAAAATAGCAGGATTGATCAAAGCAATTAATTTAAGTAACCAAGAGAACAAAATTGTAGAAAAATAATTTGAATAATGAGCAATTCAATACAGATAATAAAGCTATATCACCTGATCCACCTATCAGATCCAGGTAAGAAGGAATGCATTACAGTGGGTTAGTTCCCAGAGATCTCAGACAGTATTTCCTCACTGGGTTACATACGGAGTGAAGAAGCAGCAAAGGAGACAAATCCAAAAATAAAGCTCTCCTGTCATAATCAGTCTCCAACTTTTAAAAACTCTACACTTTAAGCTCCACTCCTAGCTCTGCAGCCTTGTAGCATCCTTGGACTTAATTATTTATGCTTGGAGTGAAAGTTACTAGAAGAATAGCATTTGGAAGAATATTTGCTTCTAGAGGAACTGCAAGACTTTCATTCCCATCTACCCACAAATCTCTATGTGGGCTCCTACTATGGTGAATCTGTTTGAACCATGCGAACTTGGAGAATTTCTTTTGCCTTCTTCAATGCCTTTCCATTGGCCCTTAGCATTTTATAACTTCAGTGGCCAGAAAGAAAAAATACATCCCTGAAAATATGTTTCCTTCTCAAACTTTAGAGCAACATAATAAAGATGCCTCTCAAAGCCTCCTTTTCTCTTTGCTCTTTAGTTTTCCTGGGATAAAGTGTCCAACCAGGTAAAAGCCTACCACAAGATCACTGTGCCACTAATCACATAAAAACTTCAATATGAAAACACAATCCATTGAGGCAAGCCTTGAGTAAGTGCCACCCCATAAACACAACATATTTTGCTCTCTTTGTTCCTCACACATGAATCAGCCCCAGCCTTCTGATCAAATACTGACTTTAGCTTTGAATAATAGCTTTGAGCTAATGAAATGTGAAGGAAATAACGCCCGAAGCTCTCATTAGACCAACACTTTGCAGCTGAAAGACTTAAATCATACTGCTGGCTCCTCAAGAAACATCCTTGTCATTTAAGCATATAGCTATATCATCATACATAAACTAAATGTATTTAATTGGAGATTCAAAATGTTTCATTAAGCTATGAATTTGTCTAAATTTTATTTTTGTTCTTAAGAAAAAAGCCAATATATAAAACATACTGCCATATTATTTGCAATTTTATTAAACAGTTAACAAATTTTATTGGGTCTAGGGATAATTTTGCATAATCTTAATTTGCAGCATTGTTTCTTCACATTTTCTCCAGTAATTTTTCTGCATAAGCCAATAAGCCAAATAAATTCTAAAAATGACAAAATGTATTGCATAGGTAAGATAGACTCCTTTAATTTTTCATATGCATATGTCTCATATTTACTAACATATAGTTAACTTAGTAAACATGAGTGTCATAGCATTTATTAATATTTTTGATGAGAGTGAAAATTTTAAATTATAGAGTATATATTCATATAGTGACAGATAAGGATTAGAAATTTTACATTAAAATTTCTTAGCATATATTCATTATTGAAGTTCAAGAATGTTTCTCTCCAAATATTCATTTTGGAAAATGATGTGATGCTGTAGTATTTAATATCTCAAGCAAAGGAACATGTTGCTTCAGAAAAATTAGATTTGATTTGGGTTTCAACAATCCTTAGAATGCATTGACTTGTATGTCAGCTATACTTCCAAATCAACCCATGGGCTTTATTACTGTGTAGTTGACATCACCGTTGGCACACTCAACCTCTATGTTATTGCTCTTTTTGTACATAAAAATGAAAGGGGTTTCAATAAAGTGCTAGGGAGTAAATTGTTTTTAGGGGGAAATGTGTAACATTTTTTAGCATTCTCTTCACAAGTTCAAAACAATAAATAATGCAACTTAGTTTTTCATATTCTGTAATAAATGCATGGCTTTCAACATTTTTTCAAAAAAATTTAATTCATAACTTAGAAGAAGGAAATCTTTTTCTTGAAATGTTTTCATATTTTATTATTTTTTATCTTAGAATATGGCACTAATCATTTTTTACAGAAGGTCAGTGCTCATCCAATTTCCTGAGTTTATTGGTTCACATCACAGATGTAAAGATGCAAATGTTGGTTATTTTATCTTTCTAAAAATACAAACCACTATGGGTCAGAGTAATCGCATTTGGCTTATCTCTTAAACACAAATATAACTTTGGGACCACTGATGCCTTTAAGGGAAGAGGCTCCAATTCCTTATGTGAAACCCTAACATTATTACTGTCCTCTTTCTATCACATTCCCTCTAAATGAAGTATTACCAAAAGTCACCAGAGTGCTATTATTTAAATTAAAAAGTACAGATATTACTTCTTATGATTCTCACCTTTAAAGATAAATTCATTTACAGAAAAAGATACTTAAAATTGATAAGTACTTAAGATTGATTAATAAAACCATTCCAAATCATATTTTATTAAATGCCAACTTATTTCACTGATAATGTACACATAATACACAGAAGGTTACAGTGTAATTTTTGAAAATTTGGTATGCATACCACATTTGTACCAATAAATAAAACTTAATGTAGTGATGATGTGTCTATCTTTATTAGACACTAAGATTCTGCCCTTTAATTAAATGGTTTACATTGCACATTGTGGTAGATTGTTTTGGTTGCTCACATTTATAAATTCCTCCTCTCTGTTGCTATGCTTTCCTGTAGGTGGAATATTCATCCTTATCCAACAATTTAGGCTTGACCATGTGACTTGCTCTGGCTAATCAAATGGAGCAGAAATTATAATATGTCATGTGTCAGCAGAATAATTAAATGTATTTGTGTTATTTTCCTCCAATTCTCTTCCCCTTGCTCTTCACCATAAGAACATCCTGTCCTGGGTAGTCACTACTCAGTAAGCCTGGTTTCTAAAGTAAGAAGATGAATGGAGCCCAGCTGAGTAATCGCCCTCATCTAGACTGACCAAGAAATAAATATTTGTTATTTTAAGTCCCTGGTATTTGGATTGATTGCAGCTCCAACAAAACCTAAATAACAGAAATTTGTATGATTATATAAAATATGTATCACTAGGTTTGGACTGTGCGTTGAGGTAAATGTTGTACAAGGCTGATACAACTGTAATAACTTGAAAGATAAAAAATATGCATAATAAAATTGCAGCCTTGGACATAGAGATTTTTTTTAAAATGTTAGAATGAGTTGGTTCTCAGTAACTGCATTTGATATGCTTCTACAAGAAAGAGATTGGTAAAAAAAAAAATAATAATAATAATAATAATAATTGGCTTGTTTATAAGCAGGAATAGAAGGACAAATGGAAAATTTAGAATTTATGAAATGTTCAGACTTAAAATATGCATCTATTTTTTCTCCATAATTAGCAAAAATATTCAGTGACCTAGTCACAGGACAAAATCCAAACCATGGGCATGTCGGAGGATAAAGATACAATCAAGGATGTGACCCAAATCCTTTAAAGTCTGTAACTGTGGCTCCAGAAAATACTTTTAGGCGGACAAAATGGCTCAGGGTAAAAAGAACAATGGTGTTGTCTCACGGAAGCTAAGTAAGTTTCAAAGACATGTACCTTAGTGCAGAAAGACAAACGTGCCCCAGAAATTATTGGTATGGCTATCGGCACATAGAGACAACTTACATCAAGTAGATAAAGATCATGTAAGTACCTAAGTGCTGCCAGGTTGGATTTAAAAGAGGTTGTGACTGAGCTTTAAAACAACCCTTGAACATCTAAATTTCTAACAGCAGGAAACAGGCTGGAAAAGCCACTCAATGACTAAGGAGGGCATATTCTCCAAAGATTTCTTTAGAGGTAGACAAAGATGATAGTAGAAAAGGAAGGACCTCCCAGAAGGAGGGATCATCCATAGAGAGAAATGGGCTAAAAATTACTGTCAGAGGTATAATCAAGGATTATTTCGCATCCCAGGGTAGAAAGTCATTGTAACCAGTGCTGGAGGATTTCAGAATTCTTAAGGACCAATTATTACTTGCCTTTCCAAATGGGAGTATTTGTTGTTTGATATGTAACTGTTCTACTACCACATAAAGGGTGTATAAGGCACATAAACTAAAAGGAACTGAATCTTATGGATATTATGTAGATCAAGATCCTATACTTTGAAGTTAAAACAGTGATTGGATAACACTTTTAAGGTGTCTTGTGAAGAGGGTGAACATACTTTTTTTGTGTGGAAAGATAGTAAATATTTGTAAACAAGTGTGTAGCCTATGGTAGAACCTATTATTTGTTAACAAATGTTTTCCTACTTTTGTCATGCTTCTGTGTAGGTGGACAACTCTTCCCTGCCCCATTAGACTTGTCCATGTAACTTGCTTTGGCAAATAAATGTGAGCAGTTAAGATGTATGCCAACTCCCAGCAGGAATATATGTGATTGACTCCATTCCCCTTGCTTTTGCCCTCACCATACCATAAGGAAAACATAACCCAGTCAGTGGCTACTCATTTAGTCTGGGGGCAGGATTGAGGAGATTTTTAATGAACATGAACTACTGCAATAACTGCCTGGAGCCCTAATGACTTTCCTTTAGTTGACAAAGTCAACAATCAAACTTCGGTGAAACTGGGAAAGAGAAGAACCAACAATGCATAGAGTCTAGAGTGGTTCAGCATGTTATTTATTCTAAACCCTTCATTTTGAATAAAAGGAAATTGAGGAGCAATGCACCATATGTTGCTTGAAGGTTATAAAGTAGCAAGAGTATATGAAATTACTCCTTAACATGTAGAGTTTTCAAAGATTAGAGGATTTGAATATATTTACATGTCAAGTGGCTTTCTGAAGCTTTGGCTACTGAATTGGCTCTACATCAGCATGACACTGCCATATTGAATAAGAAAATCACAAACAGATGACCATCTTACAAGATACATTTCTTTTGCAGTGAGACTTGGCAACTGGAAAAGATGAGTAGTGATTTTAAACATTGACCCTTTAATATCAGAGGTCACTGTGTGATCATGAATGAGGAAGGTTATAAAATAATGTTGATGGCTTTTCTGACTTAGCATGCCTACCAAATATCAGATTTCTTGGTGGTGACACCATCTGTCTCTTTTAGGTAATCTTAACTGGGAATCACACCATTAATCTTGAAAACATAGATAAAAGTTCTGTGAACATAGATGATAGTTAAAAATAGCTGACTTTTTCACTGTGTCATAAATCTCCTATGACTTTGACTCATTGAATGTTTTGGGAAAGGTATGGTCACTGACAAAGAATAAGGAAACACAGGTAAGATGAGTGACTAAAGCCATAGAGAGGAACAACTAGGCATTAATTAATTGTAGGGTTTACTTTTATATGGGGTCAAATGGCTAATCACTGACAGGGCCACAAAGGCCTTATTGCAATATGACATCATATTTGTTTCTTCAGAAAAGTGCATCAGAGCCTCAGTAGATCATGAAAACTCTTAACAGAGGCGAATAGTTTATGGAACAAATTATCGTTTCAAATATAAATATATTTAAATTTATCTTGAGATGACATCCTAGAATATGGTTCACCTTCTTAGCCACTTAGTCCCTAACTTGGCATTCTTCAGCATCCAAATCTCATCCCTTCCTTTGTGTTATTTCTCAATACCATCATGCAATGACGATTCAATCCACTCAAACTCTAACTTCTGTGATTTGCACATCCATGCCTTGATTTTCATTCACACACTTCGATAAATTGCTACAACATGCCTAGTCCAAAGGGGGTACATCTTTTGATGATTTGACTAAATGGGTAATGATAATGACAAAGATGATGATGAAAGGAGGAAGAGGAGGAGAAGGATAATATATTCCTCAGATGCTTTTAGAACAATCTAAATTTTTATTTTCAAAATAACTTCATGAATCATAAAAGTGAATCAAAGTGATACTTTTATAGAAAATTCTAGAAGAAAAGGAACTCTTCAAAATCTCTTAAAACAAATAGCTTGATATCGCACAGTGTTCTTTGTGGAATCTCTCTTAAAGATTTTCTTTTAAAGTTCTTGAAATATTATATTTTATTTACTTCTGTCATTGTAGCCTACTCAAAGAAGACTGAAAGAGCTGTATATGCCTAAATTAAAAAAGAAGAAAGATCTTAAATCAATAACCTAACTTTACACCTTAAGCAACTAGAAAAAGAAGAGCAGAAAAGAACCAAAGCTAGCAGAAGGAAATAAATAATAAAAAAATTAGTGTGGAGATAAATAAAACAGAGAATAGAAAAAAATAGAGAAAATCAATGAAACTAAAAGTCAGTTATTTGAAAAAAATCAACAAATTTGACAAATTTTTAGCTAGACTGACAAAGACCAAAAGAAATAAGATACAAATAACTAAAATCAAAATTAAAACATACTGCTGAATTTACAGAAATGGAAAAGATTATAGGAACAATTATATGCCAACTATAGTTATTGAAAAACCATATACCAACAAATTAGATAGTACAGAAGAAATGGACAAATTCCTTGAAACATAGAAATTACCTAAACTGTAAGAAGAAATAGAAACTCTCAACATATCTATAACAAGTAAAGAAACTCCCCACAAAGAAATGTTCTGGGTCAAATGTCCTCAGAAATAAATTCTCCCAAATTTTAAGGAAGAATTAACACAAATTTTTCTCAAACTGTTCCACAAAAAATAGAAGAGAAGGAAGCACTTTCTAACTCATTCTATGATTCCAGAGTCAGATAATAACATTATGAGAAAAGAAAATTACAGACCAATATCTCTTATGTATATAAGTGCAAAAATCTTCACTAAAGTATTAGCAAATCAAATCCAATAGCATATTAAAAGGATTATTCAGTATGACCAAGTGGGATTTATACCAAGAATGCAGCAGTGGTTCAATATAAGAAAATCAATTCATGTAATACATCACAGTAATAGAATGAAGGGGGGAAAAAACAAATGAACATCTTGATTCACAAGAGGCATTTGATAAAATCAAACACTTTTTTCATGATAAAAAAAAATTTAGAAAACTGCAAATAGAAGGGAAAACCCTCAACATAATAAAGGGTATTTATTAAAAATAAACAAGCAAAATAAAGCAAAAAAAAAGCCCCCAAACAAAAAACATTATACTCAATTACTCAATGTAAAAGACTGAAAGATTTCCCCCTAAAATCAAAACCATGACAAGGATGCTCACTTTCACCTTTGCTGCTATTCAACAAGTTACTGAAAGCTTAAATCAGAGGTGAAAGAAAGAAAGAAGGAAAGAAAGAAAGAGAGAGAGAAAGAAGGAAAGAAAGACAAGTTATTCACATTGGAAAGGTAAAACCATTTTTATTCACAGATGTTATGATCCTATACATAGAAAATCCCAAAGAATCCAGAAGAAAGCTATTAGAGCTAATAAACATATTCAGAAAAAATTGCATAGTATAAGATCAACAAAAAAATAAGTCATTTTTATACACCACCATACACAATCTGAAGAGAAAATTATGAAAGTAATTTCATTTAAAATAGCATCTAAGTTATTTAAATACTTAGCAATAAATCTAACCAAATAAGTGAAAGACTTATATGCTGAAAACTACAAATATTGCCAAAAGAATTTAAAGATTTAAGTAGATGGAAAGACATTTGTGTTTATGATAGGAAGACTTTAACACTGTTAAGATGTCAATACTGTTGGAGATGATCTTATTTACAAAGTAGAAATAGAGACACAGACATAGAGAACAAACGTATGGATACCAAGGGGGAATGGGGGTTGGGGTGGGATGAATTGGGAGATTGGGATTGACATATATACACTACTGATACTATGTATAAAATAGATAACTAATGAGAACCTACTGTATAGCACAGGGGACTCTACTCAATGCTCTGTGGTGACCTAAATGAGAAGGAAATCCAAAAAGAGGGGATATATGTATATGCATAGCTGGTTCACTTTGCTGTAACAGAATACACTAACACAATATTGTAAAGCAACTATACTCCAATAAAAATTTTTTTAAAAGATGTCAATACAGTTGACTCTCTGTATTCGTGGGTTCTGCATCTGTGAATATGGAGACTACTGACTACTATTCAAAGTGATCTACAGATTTAATGTAAACCCTATGACAATTCCAACAGCTTTTTTTTCACAGAGATACAAAACGGATTCTAAAATTCATATGGAATTTCAAGGGGCCCCAAATTGCCAACAGATTTGAAAAAGAAGGGTAAAGCTGGAGGACTCAAATTTCCTGACTTTGCAACTTACTACAAAGCTGTGATACTTAAATCAGTATGATACTGGCATAAGGACTGACATATAGATCAATGGGTAGATTAGAAAGCCCAGAAATAAACTCTCAAATATATGGTCAATTGATTCTCTACAAGGGGGTTGAGACTATTCAGTGTAGGAAAGGACACTCTTTTCAGCAAATAGTGTGGGGAAAAATGGATATTCACATGCAAAAGAATGAAGCTGGACCCTTACTTTACACCATATATAAAAATTAACTCAAAGTTGGTCAAAGACCTAAACTTAAGTGCTAAAGCTATAAAAGTCTGAGAAGAAAACATTGGGGAAAATCTCCATGATATTGGATTTGACAAAGATTTCATGGATATAACACCGAAAGTATAGGCAAGAAAAGAGAAAAAAATAGACAAATTGGACTTGAACAAAATTTTAAGAGCTTCTGTGCATCAAAGATCACTCTCAAGAAAGTGGAAAGACAACCTGCAGAATGGAAAAATATTTTAAAATCATATAACTGATATGAGATTAATACATAAATTACATAAACAATTTCTACAACTCAACAACAACAAAATTCAAAAATTAGCAAATAATTTGAATAAACATGTCTCCAAAGAAGATACACAAATTGCCAATAAGCACATGAAAAGATGCTCAACATCATTAGTAATTACGGAAATGCAAATCGAAACTACAGTAAGATTACACTTCACACCTCCTGGATCATTATTTTAAAAAGGGAAAGAACAAATATTCATGAGGATGTGGAGAAATTGGAACACTTGTGCATTGACAGTAGAAATGTAAATGGTACAGCTATTGTGGAAAAGTTTGATAGTTTCTCAAAAAGTTAAACATAGAATTGTCATGTGACCCAGAAATTTGACTACTTAGGTATATATCCAAAAGGACTGAAATCAGGGAACAGATTCTGTACACCAATGTTCATAGCAGCATTATTCACAATAGCAGAAATGTTGAAACAACTTGAATTCCTGTCAACAGGTAACTGGATAAACAAAGTGGTGTATATATACATTGGAATACTAATGAGCTATAAAAAAGATGAAATTTTGATATATACTACAACATGGATGAACCTTGAAAACATGTGAAATAAGCCAGACACAGAGAATAAATATTGTATGATTCTATATATATGAGGTATCTAGAATAGGCAAATTCATAGAGACAGAAAACAGAATAGAGATTAGCAGGGACTAAATTGTGGGGGTTCCTGAGGAGGAATAGTTACTGTTTAATGGGTACAGAGTTTACTTTGGGGATGATGGAAAGGTTTGGGTGTAGATAGTTGTGATGGGTACACAACATTGTCAATGTATTTAATGCCACTATTGTATACTTACAGATGGTTAAAATTATAAATATCATGTTATTTATACTTTGTAACAATAAAAAGGATTGATCACAGATGTATAAATATGTACATAAGTATGAGAAAGCTCGTATCTCATTGAATATTGCACTGTAGATATAGTCAAGGTTTATTTCCACTTTATCTTTACCTTCAGGGAGCTTACGGTCTAGTGGGGAAAACAGTCATATACAAGGAAATTTTTGGGTTGGGTTTCTTTTCTGAACCCAGTTAATTTCAGATTCACCTTTTCTACTGTCAAATTAGTCTCTGTATCTTTTCCTACTATGCCTTCCCTGCTTTAAGTAGAAGATGGTCGGAAGTAGAAAATGAGATATGGAGTATTCATTTGTGTATCAGACTCTTATGCTCATCCCTACTTTGACTAATTTTCCCCACCAAATCTTTAGTTGGAGATTACAATTGATCTTGGATATATTGCCCTATAGGATCTTTCTTATGTCTGACCAAAACCTATGTTTATTGTCAGGCCACTCAAGATGGCTGTTCTCTTGCTCTCTGTACGTTCCTTGCTTGACCAGTGCCTGCTTCACCTATACCTTATGAACATGACTAATCTTCCTACATACTTGCCCCAGGCCTCAGCGATTGATAGTTTATCAAAGGGGTGGTGAGGGGCATGCCCTTCTGCAGGTTTCCCTGGTAACTAATGAGCCAACCTGACTTTAATTCCACCTATAACTTGCAATCTCCTCGTCCCCTCGGGAGCAAAGACTGCCACCATGTCCTGCCCACCATCCGCTGCACATGGTGGGGTGTAGCTCCAAGACCTCGTTTCAGATGTGTAAGCTCCCGCATCCATTAAATTATTGATGTCTCTGTTGCTGACTCTGGGCTCTTTCTTCAGTCTTAAAGCTTGGCAAGTGCAGGGCTTGTAGTCCTGTGGGGTGCAGCCCAGCACTATGACACTGAAAGAATTTAATGACATAGTGTATCCAAAGATAAATTTTCTTATGCTACCTGAAAAAACAGTTTAAGAAAGGTCATAGTCATACTTGAACTATTAATTTTTCTGTCAACTCTCCAGAGTCATCCTCATGTATTACTAATATTAGTGGGAAAGACTCAGAAAATAGTCTCATAGTAACATAATCTGTAATTCCATAGTAACACTTTCATTTGAGTCACATTCATTTTCTTAATATTTTAGGGACATTATTACAGGCCTTAGAAATTCAACACAAGACTATATGTTTGCTAGCATGAATGGCATAAAAATCATGCTAATAAAATAGCTTATGAATACATAAGCTGTGCATATATACTGTGCCTTGACTATATGTGTATCTGTTTCCAAAATACTTTCACTTAAAATGCCTTATTATCTTCTAGAGATCATCACAGACAATGTAGAAAGACATCATGTAGGCATTAGAAGCTTTAAAAATAAAAGAATTGTAATTTCATTACTTTAACTAAACATAATATTTTGCAAGGTAAAATAAAGTATTTTATAAGGCCTATGTGAAAAGTAAGAAAATACATCGAATATTTGGATAAGTAAATGAGAAGATATAAGTGCTACTGTTAAAAAGTGTTCCATTTAAAATTTAATTATACACTTAATTAAAAATATACTTATGCTTTTATACATTAGCCATTTTTTTGCATTATGCCATATTTTGATGTTCATAATATAATCTTGAGGGAGTGGAAATAGGCTAAATTGTCTATTGAATTGCTAAATGAAAATTAGATTTGTTTCAGTGTAATGTTAATGATAATTATATTTAATGTACAACTTTATATACTTTTGAACTCTTGTAGGAGCTCTTATTACATTTGTGTCTTAATTACTTATAGTCTTGTCTTAATAGTTGTGTTAAGTGCATGTATTTCTTGCCTGATTGTTAATGAGTCTACCAGCACGGTTTTGTATACACAGTGCTGACTATACAATAGTTAATCAATAAATAGTTGTTGATTTGAATTTACCTCACTCTCTTGCCAAATATACAAGAAAATATCAAGGCTATGTAAATTTCAAAAACGCTAATCTGGAATTGATTTTTAGAAAATGAGGAAATATTTTACTTCTCAAAGGTTTTTAAAGGAGTGGATGCTTTAATTTTGTTTAATCTAGATATCTGAAAAGAAATATTTTTTTGTTTTGTATGAATTTACGTTATTGAATTTCCCTGTTAGAAGTAAGCTACATCAAGACCAAGATTTCTTTCTGTCATTTTCACTGCTATATACTCAGCATGCAGGAAATATTAAACCTAGTAGATGTTCAATATTTGTTTAATAAGAGACAAATATATATATATATATATATATATATATATATATATATATATACACTTAAGAGTAAAATGTCAAGCTTCTTGTTTAAAAATACATCAGAAATTTACTTCATGATAATAATCACATTAATCTTCTGAGGAACACAGGCCATAAAAAATCAGATACCCATACCCATACAGATATACACATGTACATGCACACACACACACAAACACACATGTACCTTCTTGAAAGAAAAAATTTTGAGACAGTAAATATATAATTAATGGAAGCTTTAATCAAAATCCAGTGCAACTTGTTTTTGGGGATTTTATACTGTTATACAAATCAGGTAGAATTTTCTGGTTCAAGAAGATTGTTTAAAATCATTTATCTCTCTTTTTATCCCAAATCTCATTAAAATAAGACAATAAGTATTAAAAAATAAGCATAAAAATTGAAACATTGGAAAAGTAAAAGGAAGTCAGAGCAAAATAGAATACCATAGAATTTCTGCTCAGTATGAATCACATGAATTGACAGTGAAACTCACCAGAACTGAAAAATTAATCTTATATAGGCAATAGAGTAGATATCTAAAAACAATTAAAAATTTCCAGTAGAACCTTGGAATTCCAAGATCAAGTCAAGCAAATATTAAGAAAGATTAGGCTATTTATGGTAGATTGGCATTGAGCCAACTATTTCAGCAAGTAAATAGGAATATAGTGTGATAGTAGTTAAGAACACTGACTCCGTAGCCAAAAAAATGGAATTGAGTACCAAATCTTCCATTTGTTAACTATACAAACTTGAGCAAGTTTTATAAACTTTATAAATTTCAATTTCCTTTTCATACATCAGGGATAATAGAGCTCTTATAGAGAGTTATTGTGAGGATTAAAGTGATACTCTACAAAAAATGCTTAGAATGCTACTGTGGATATAGCAAGTACAGTGTTAGTGTTCTCATGTTATTTTAATGTGATCTTAAATTAAACCACAGGTATGGTTTTCTGAAGTGACAATTCTGACATAGGATACACCCTGACTGGTCAGTTGGGAGAGAGACACATGATATAATATCAAGAAATACAGGACTGCCAAGAGGGAAAGAAATCTCCATCACCCAGAATAACTATCTGCACACCTTTTCCCAGTTGTGCAATGCCCTTCCCCACTGTTGAAAACATACCTCTGTCCTGAATATCTGAACTTCATTGAATGGTGAGTAGGAATTCCCACTCATTCTGATTTTCATTTATACATTCCCACCACAAATACTGTCTTGCCTATAAAATAATTTACATATATAACAGATAATTAAGAATGAACATTTTAGTATAGCCTTCATAAAGAAAGACACCAAACACAATAAACAGAAAATAAACCACTCAAAAAAAAATGGAGAAAACAAAACTATTTTTAATATATTACCATAAAAAAGAAACACCATCAAATCCTAAATTAACAACAACAATGACAAAAAAAAAAAAAAATTAAAGGAGTAAATAACAGATTTGACCCAGCTAAATATAAAATTAGTGAGATGAAAGAAAGGAGTTATTTTTTCTGATCACCAAAAAAAAAT
Organism: Balaenoptera musculus; assembly: GCF_009873245.2. Lineage (NCBI taxonomy): Eukaryota > Metazoa > Chordata > Mammalia > Artiodactyla > Balaenopteridae > Balaenoptera > Balaenoptera musculus. The sequence continues at coordinate 48,884,196 of NC_045801.1, read as the reverse complement.
TAAATAGAAAACAGAAAAGTTATACAATATAATGAATAGCTTCAAGAATTTCAACTGTTCTTTAATAGAATAATAGAAGAATAGTTCATCAATCTAGTAAAAGAAAAAGAATTCTAGAATGAAATCTCAAGTCTTTATATTGAAAAACATCATTGAGTGAAATTCTTGATTAGTGAAAAAAAAAAAACATATATATTCTTGTAGACCCATACTACTGTAACTGCAAACCTAAGGATTAAAACAAAACAAAACAAAATTTTAATTCTTTCAGAAGGAATGAGAGTGTTTATTTTCTAAAGTCAAAGTTTAGAAAACTACAACTAAGGCCCACAGCCGTCTTGTTTTTGTAAATAAAGTTCCCTTGGGACCCAGACACACTCATTCATTTACATACTGTCTATGGCTCCTTTCAAACTACAAAGGCAGAGTTGAGTAGCTGCAACAGAGATTATCCCATCCACAAAGCCTAACATGTTTACTATTTGACTCTTTGCAGGAAAAATGTATCTACCTTGCTCTAAGGAAAGAACAATTATCAGCTGTGAGACTAGATACTACAAGACAAGGAAGGCAGGCCTCAGAGTTCTACAGGAAGTTTTGAAACTAATGTAAGATAAGTGTAATGTAACTTTGAAATACATGAGGAAAAACTGACAAATCCATAACCAACTTATAGAATGTTCATACAAATCTTCCAGGTTTTAAAAGAAATCACAGGGAAAATAGGTAAGGATATAGAAGATGTAAACATTACATATTTTTTAACAACAACAAAAAAAACCCTCTAGACCAATTAATAAAACCAAACCTCTCTCTTAGAAAAGAGTATTTAAGTAGACAATCCTCTTGAAAGATTTAAGAATGAGGAAGAAATATCAAATACTAAGTACCTAATTTTCAAACTCTGATCAAAGGTTTTATGTAGTAGTGTAGTAGACATTGTCATATTTTGGCCACATTCCATCCAATACCCTTTGTAATGGTGCCTAAATTTCCCTTCTTGGAATTCCTTTTTTTTTTAATTCAATGAAAATTTGTTAGCGGTAGTGCAGGCTTTCTTCTAAAGAAGCAGTAATCATCTGATCTGGTCCTCAGTTTCCCTATCACATTTAAGAGGGATTAAGATTTTTATCTTGTAGACTATTTGGGTGAAATATAACACAGCAGTTAGCTGACTCTTGTACAATCATTGTTCCCAAATCCTTCCTGCACTTCAAATAGAAGATGCATCCAAAAAACTCTTAGTAAATGATTGAGATCGGTCACTCTCTGAATTCTCTGATCAGACTTCAGAGTCTCTTAGATTCGCTTTGACACGGATCCTTGGTACACTGGGATTAGTCTGATAAACCCTTCCAGAGTATTTACATTGTGAGAATGCAGTATTTATGTTGTAGGAAGGGGGACCCCTTCTAGGACCCAACAGTGGGCTCTTGTCTAACACTTTGAAATGAATTGTCTGAGGAAACACACATGCTGACAAAGTGAGAGACTTTATTGGAAAGGGGTGCCCGTGTAGAGAGCAGCAGGGTAAGGGAAACCAGGAGAACTGCTCTGTCAAGTGGTTCACAATCTCTAGTTTTATGGTAATGGGGTTAGTTTCTGGGTTGTCTCTGGCCAATCATTCTGACTCAGGGTCCTTCCTGGTGGTGTGTGCATTGTTCAGCCAAAATGGATTCCAGCAAGAAGGATTCTGGGAGGTTGGTAGGACATAGAGACTGGCACCTCCTCTCTCCTTTTGACCTTTCCTGAATTCTTCTTGTTGGTGGTAGTTTGTCAGTTCTGCATTCCTTACCAGGGCCTCCTGTTGTAAGATAACTCACTCAAATGGTTACTATCGTGCCTGGCCAGGGCAGGAGGTTTTGTTCAGCGGTTCCCCTAACAAATCTCTCCCTGAGAGACTTCATATTCAAGATACTTCTTGGGAACTGGGACAGAGGTCTCTTTCTTCTGTAACTACTTCCTGCTGAGAGTGGGTGTTGTCCTGCCTAGTAGAGTAGAAGTCTCTCTCTACCTGATCTAAATTGAGGTATTCTGTGTCTGAAACCAGCTTCCACCCTCATAGTAACAAAAATTTAGCCTGAAATTGTGGGACGCTGTTGGAGATAGACCTTGCTAGCAGTTGAAACAGACAGGGGCCAAACATGATGGTCATCACTGGGCACAGAACAGGAAGGCAAAATTTGGAGTGAGGGCTGCAGAGTGTGTGACTTTCTTCTGATTGGTTGGTAGTGAGGTAACAGGATGGTGCTCCAGGAATCTTGTGCTCAGCCTGATGTTACCATCCTCCACCTGGACGGGGCCCCAGTCCTGCAGAACAACTCAAAGGTATTGTTATGCATACTCCTTGAGGAGGAACCAGGACCCTGCCCCAAGGCTGTACCACCACTTGACTGCTCCTCTCCTGTTTCTGCATCCCCTCCTTTCCCTGATTAACAACAGTTTGAATCTGCACTTTGGAACTCAGGGAAGTTCAAGGAACCTGAATGAAGCCTATATCCTACAAACGAGAAACAGGGAACACAGAAAGGATTTGTACTTAGGAGCCCCACAAAGTCCGGCTCAGTTACAATCCCCCCCTTTTCTTTGATAATCCTCAGTCTTTCAGGGAATGGGGCAATGACAACTCTGACCACTTCCTGCTGAAATGGGGCATAGTCCTGTCTCAATTTGGGTAATAGACACTGAATTGGAAATATTTATGAGTTCCAAGTCCTGGATCTGAATCTTGTATGATTAAGATCTCAATCCCTTTGTCCCCCACCTTGGTGAAACAGACCCAATTAGAAGTAGTAGGAGGAGTGACAAATGGAATTTTAATAAACAAACAAACAAAAAAACTCATTCCCTGAGAAATTCAGAATAAGCCCAAAACCCAGTCTGGACCTCATACCTTTGGAAGACTTGTAGCCAGTTGTCTAATTTTAACTAGGTAGCTTTTAACTTCTGATGTAACATTAACATATACATAACAGGAGCTATTGGCCACTCTACATATGTCTCCTCTTTTTGTTAATATCTGATCTAAAGCAATTTCATTGTTTAAAAGATTAATAGTTACAAGAGGATACCTTGAAACCCTAAGGTTGAAGATACCAGCTGCCAGCAGATGTTGTTTTGAGAATGGCTGGTGGCATCCCAAAACTGACACAACTCAGGAAACTCAAGCTCTCAGCGACACAAGGGCTTGTCTCAAATCACGTCCATAATGCCACCTAGTATTACGTTGGTTGTCTGAATCACAGCTACTCCATTTTGACTTTCAATTGCATTTCTCTCCTTAGCGACCAAAGTAGATGTCATGGTTAATGATCTTAGTTCTTTTCTAGATATGAGAAGATGCAACAATTTGAGCTCATAAAATCTTCTCCTGAAAGTATCTAACTATCTGAAGGCCTGTTCTGCCAGTTTTTCAGAACACAGAGTGCCTCATTCCTGATATCCACCCTGAACTCCTTTCAGGGAGTGTTGAAGGTCAGTGGCCCCAGTGGCCACTGACCAAATACTTGCAGAGGCATATGGCAAGTGCCAATTTCAGTTGGCAGGGCCCGTTCAGGGTCATAAACTCGACCATGTTTTGGGGGGCTTTTCATGACCAATTCATCCCATGGTGCTAGGAATGCTCATTCCCAGGTCTGGTGAAGATTTCCCTGATAGGCCACTCAATGTGCTATTACTGGACTAGGCCTTATTAACAGTAGCCAAAAGTCTCTGGACCACCTCTTTTACTAGTCTATAATGGTCCAGGAAAATATTCCCTCTTGTTGCTTCTTCCCATATCTAGAGTTACACTATTAAATCACTGATCTCATATGAAACTATATATCATCATTTAATCAGAACATCAGTCACACATTTGGTAATGCAAGAAACAGCAATTCTGTAAAATAGGTAATATAAAAAATAGTACAGCTAGCAGTATTAGTAAGGTTATAAGTAAGAATTTAAGGCAAGAATTTTCATTAGGTACAGCCCAGTATATCCCAGGTCATCTGGAATATTAGTCTATTCTGTACCAATCTTATTCTTTAAGGGGAATTATATATTGGCATTGTCCATAAAGCACCCAGCCCAATTTCCTAGTGTTACTAGATTGGTTATCCCTAATAAGGTTTGCTTGTCCTCAACATAAGGGAGTCTTTAAATTTAAATGACCATAATCTGGTGTTAACCTCTGGGTTGCAGATCATGGAGCATCTGATCTTCATTCAAAGACAGATTACTGAGTTAAGCTTCAGAAACAAACTTAGAGGGTTCTTTTAATAATTCAATTAAACTTTGCAGCAATATAACAAAACATCAAGGCATTATCTAAGAAGTGAGTCTCAGTGAATATAGACCTCAATAAACAGAATTAGAATTTTGATATCCACTGAAACATCTCTTTTTTCTCTAAAATTATACTCATTCTTATCAAATATAGCCAAATCAAGATTATTTTGTCCACAAATTAATTCTGATTAATTGATGAAAGACCTCCCAAGACCAAGAAAGCCATGTCAAGGGCTTGTCACAGATTTCGCCTTATGGATTTAGGTGAATTCCTCCCTTTTTGAGGTCCCCAAAATACCTTGAGATTCCTGCACCTGTCAGGAGGTGGACTTCCTAATTTATCAGGTAAAGCTGCTGGGAACCTAAGAGTTTCCAGTCTCTGAAGGGAGAAGATAAAAAAGATAAAGGTTTAAATTCTGCTTACAAAGATATAATTTACCAAATTACTGTAAGTCATAATTAGTTTGAGGGGATAATTTTCTTTATATCTGGAAAACACAGATTTAAGGCGGTAATTTTTCAGATAGAAACCAGAACATTATAACCATATTCACCAGTTTGCTCAGTTCTATGTAACTAATTCTTTTTGTTAAGAGTTTATGAAGCCATCAGTTTTCCCACTAGAATTCTTCAATTTCTTACCAAGTTCAGTGCTATGGTCTGACAGTCAGAAACCTGTACTCATCAAAAAATTTATTTCTATAAATCACGAAGGGTAGCATTTTTTGCAAAGGCATAATAAAACCTGATTATAATGCAATTGAAAAAGAAACTTGTTTACTGCTGTGACAGACAGCACTTTCAGATAATAACTAGAATTATGACTGATAACATTTTACCAGGACATATCAGAGTTTTAGGAACTCCATATAATTTCTAGAATATCTATATTAATAATATTTACCATACAATATATCCTAAGAAGATTTATTACTCATTAGACAATACTTCCCATGTAATATACCAAATGAACATAATTAGTTTGATATCTCCCTTTGGGATGATTCAGGGGCCCTTTGAAACATCCGAAAGTAAGCTAGAGGTCAAAAGGACTTCATTAGAATTTGATTTAGGAAGTTTTGTCCAAAAAAATACCAAAAAGAATTTAAAACACTTGGTCAGATAGGATCATAGGTCACTGTGAAACAATAGTTATTCACTTAGCCAAAGTGACAATAAAAGTTTTCAAAGGAAAATATAGAACAGATCGCTTAAAAGGTAAAGAAACTTAAAATCTGTTATCAGAGGCAGCTTAACATTTTAAGAAAATGTATCTTCTTAACAGAGATAAAAGCCAAATTCAAGTTTTGCACCAGCTTACTTTTAAAATGTATTTACTCAATTAACTTCAATCAAAACTTAGCCAACACTGACCATCCACAAACTCTCCATCACTTTCTGTATCCATATTAGTCTGTCCCCCATTCTCTTCTCCATCCAGAAACAACCAGCTCTATGACTGACTCACTTTCTTTTCCTTTATTAAAATGCAATTCCATTACTCATACCTTCTTACTACTTTCCTACTGTATACTGAAATGCTTCCTTTATTATTTTCATTATCCCTAATTACATGTTTAAATTAGAGTCCTCAACTCTTAAAAACCTTAATTTCTAGTGAAAACTGTGAAGTAAGCAATTATAAACTGCCATTTACATTAGCATTCTGTAGATTGGTGAACATAAATACCAGTGATAATTTATAAAAATATTTGCTTTCTTATAGAGAACATTTCAGGGTGGCACCAAACATATTCATTAATAGTCCTAAATATCTTTAGTTTTTCTGTTTAGTAATTGATGTCTCAGTATCTTATTTTATTTGGGAATGACCTAGCTATTCAATATTCTTCCATCACTTAATTTAGAACAACTCCAAATTTCAAGTATATTTCCAAGTATCTGGAGGGATTATTCTTAAGTAGACATTCCTAAAATATAATTATTTCTAAAAAGTTTATCCAAAAGCTCTTATCTCACTTTCATTTAATTCACTTATAAAAATTTCATCATACCAAGTTATTTGTCTTGCTGATAAATTTGCAACAGATATAATAAGGTCTTATTTGACTTCTATTAAACTGAGGTACAATAAAGATATTATACTTAATGTTGATGACTCTAAAGACATGCCTATATTAATTAAACAAACTTAAACTAAGTTTAATACCAGATATTAATTTAATAGTGAATATTTCCCAGTTCACATGAACCTGAAATTAATTCTGGCCAGTTACCTTTTATATTTTTGAGAATTTACAGAAGCACTTAACTTCCTTTAAGCCAATTAAGTAGAGCTCATTGATGAATTAATTTTGATAATACCATCCTAAGGACATATATACAATGCACACAGACACATAGACAAACACAACCAGAGATCTCATAGCTTCATTTTCTAAACTAAGTAATGAATTACGTATACAATATAAAACTCACTAGCTTATAAATAACAGTTGGAATAGGTTAAATTTAAAAAGGCTTCTTATACTTTTTTTCCCTCAGTCTCAGGAATTAGGTATGATCTAGATAAGATAAGTGACCCTGAGAGCCCTGGTCTCAAGGCACTGTGGGAGAAAAGAAAGTTCTCCTAGAAGGAATTGTTCTCTCAAGTTCAGAATTCTGAAAAGACGTTTTATCAAGCTTGCTTTTACTAACTGTATATGCAAAAAAAAAAACAGCTTTAGAATTTTCCAGAGTTTTACCTAAACCAACTTTCTCTGGAGTCTACAGAATATTGTGGCCACACAATGTTATAATAAAATAATCATCTTTTTCTTAGGCATAGGCTCACAGCTAAAATCTTTCCAGTCAGAGAGAATTTGTCCCAGAGGACTCCGCAGTGGAACAGAACCAGAATTTCCCATTTCACAAGGCAAAATGGTCATCACAAATCACAACACAGAACACAAACTATAAAACACACACAGGTCCAGCCATCCTAATCAGACACTCCTTTAGATACAGGACTGCAGACTCTCAGAAAACCTCCTACTAAGACACAATACTTCAGATCCAAGTACTGACAAACAGGGTAAATGGAATATCTCAGGTCTTCAAAGATTTCAAAGAGAGGAAAGGAGGTCAGGTTGAAAGAAGAGTTGAAGGGGAAGGGACAAAATGGTGGCCTTACAGATGTCTCCTGCCACCTGCAGATGCCCAGGTGTTACATGACTTTTCTGGGCTTACAGAAAGGTAGGACGGAAACTCAGCCCTACTAGAAACCAGAAACCACACGCAATATTGAAGTAGGAAATGTTTCAAACAATGTAAACGAAAGGAAGAGATAGGGGACTTGAATTGTGAAGCAAAATGGGTAAAAACAAGAAACTGATAAAATTAGGTAAAAGGCCATAAACTTTTGTTTCAAGAAGAATATAAAAGTGAGCACTACTGAAAAGCATGGGACTACATAAAGCTTACAGATAGATGTGTGATGTGATCTACATTTTTTATTATAATTAGACTAATAAGTTTATATTTATTGTATTTGGATTGACATGGTGCTACATTTTTTTAAATATGCTTTATCTATTCTTTATAGCAACCCTACTTAAAATATAGTTTAACTTCTATTTTACTCATAAAGTCAAATGACTATTAAAAGATAGAGTTTTGAATTTGAATTCTGATGGTCTGAATACAGAGTCCACATATTCAACCACCATTTACATACCTTCAATGATCTAGTACACACATTATATGAATCATGACTAATCTTTCTATGGAGGTAAATCAGAGTTCACATCTGATGTTCTCCAACTGGTTATAGTGTACAGCAAAACGCTATAACCTCTCTACCCTCAGGCAAACTTGAAGGGACCTAGATTTGCTAGAACTCCTGGACCTGCCTTCTGTCAATGAGAAGTACTTCATGGAAAGCAGACACAGTGCAGGCAGAGGGACACTCCATAATCTTCACAGGCAGTGAGCAGGATAAGTACTTGCTGGCCATCCTTAAGCCAAGAAGATGCTCTATTATGTGGACATCTACTTCAACAACAGAGTGGAACAGAAATGATCCCCAGTTTTTGAACAGAGGAAATAAAAGACTAAACTTCCATTTCCTGTCTTTTGGAATGCTACCTCTTGGAATCCAGTCACCATGCTATAGGAAACCCAAGGAAACCTATAAAGAAGTCCACTTGGAACTAAACCAATGCCCTTGCCTGACAGGACAAGGATGAGCTCCCAGCTAGAAGCCAGAACCAAATTGTCAGCCACGTGAATGATCCTTATTGAAAAGGGATCCTCTAGCTCGCATGAAGCTATCCCAGCTGACAGTATTTGGAGACAAAATGAGCGTCCCTGCTGAGCCCTTCCTAAATTTCAGATTTGTGAGAATACTAAACAAATATTTTTGCTTTAAGTCATAAAATTTAAGGGTGACTTGTTATGTAGTGAAGATAACTAGAACCATAGTGCCAACTAAACTTGCTCCAGAATAACTAATTGCTTAGAAAATGCACAAAATTCTGAAAATAAAAGCTTTATCTTACTTTGAAATTATTTACATGAAAAGTTCAGTTATAGTCAAAATATATCTCATTTTAACAATAAATTTAGTAATCAATAAAAGTAAAGAAGACAACCCTTTAAATATAATTCAATTGTACATTTTTAAATGGTTCTAAAGGGGTTTACACTTTTTACCTATTTGTGCAAAATTTCACACTGATGACAACTTACTATATTTTGAAGAGATTATCATGAAAATTTAATCAAGCTTAAGAGTTGGGAAAAAAAAACACCTCATGTTAATAGATCACATTCAAGTTGTTTATGAAACTATTTGGAAGTGTTATACAAACTAATATTAGTATTGGGCCTAATACATTTCTATTATTCTAATGAATATATAGTATAAAGATAACTTTTTCCCAAGTCCTATATAAACACCTATAAATTGCCTCCAGTTTAATCCCATATACCATACATGGAAAAATTTTCAAAGCACTAATATAAAAAATATTGTCCTCATTTTAAGGTTTAGGAAATAAACATAGAAAATCAAAGTACTCTGCCTCAGATCACATAAATGGTAAACTATAGAAAGAATTTGAAGCCAAGTCTGTTTAACTTCCAAGCCAGTGCCTTTTTTAGTATTTTTTCCCTCTTGAATAGTTTACCTTTGAGAAGTTCTTTAGAGCTTTATGTTATAATAGTATTTAATAATATCTACAATTAGATTTGAGCAGCTCATGCATTGAAATTAAAAATGGTAATAACGGGCATTTTATCTTGTTAAGCCTAGATTTAGTCAGGACTTTGTAGATTTAGCAACATCCTGCTCTAGATTGACTTGATACTAATCAGGCAGGAGAGGACTTGCCTCTAGTTCAGTTTTGATCAAAGCCGGTTGCAAACATATTCAACTCAGGGGTGTAAGGTAGATCCACAAGGTAATGCCTCCGAGTTTATACTGTTAAAGCCTGGATTGAAACAGTTTTGTGTGAGTTTTGTTAACCTTAACAAATAGTAATTATTCTAAGTATACCAGATTAAAAATAACAAACAAACAAAAACGTGGTACCTGTTTCTAATAATTCTCTATTTAAAAAGTGATTATTAAATATGATCATACACAGCAACAAAAAATCAGCTCTTCTCTTTTCTTTGTTTTAAAAGTTTCAACAAATTACGAGAGTCATTGTTGCTGTTGGTAGCTACATTAAGAAAGAGAAATTAAATTCTCAAATATCTAATAACTTTTATACAGTTTTGGAAATGCCATGTCTTTCTAAATTTAAATATAATTCAATTGTACATTTTTAAATGGCTCTTCCTATTATGCCAATTTGAAGTTGTTGACAGTGGTAGTGTTTGTGGTGATAGTATGGTTCTCTGTGTGTGTGTATTTGTTTATTTATTTAATTTATTTGGCCTTTCTCTTATCTATATTCTTAACAAATCAAAAATAATAATGAATAGTCAACAAATACAGTTTCTATTTAGTAATAAAGTATATAAATTATTGCTGAAGAATGATTTGTGGATCAACAGGGTGATGGGTAGGGAGTGTACTACAGATTGAAGCTTTAGCTTTCAAGGGTTCAGCAGAATCTAGCTGTCAAACTTACTAGCTCTACTGGAACTTCTCTTGAGAAGAGCCAAGATCAGAGAATCTTTCACTGGGAAGTAAAAATTTGAATGGGAGAAACCTCCTCTCACTCTGGCACAACCATAACCTCCTTACATAGCAGGAAATCACTCAACCTACTTTATCAAAATCCCTTCCTACTGTCTCTCTCTGCTGAGATCAAGTCTAGATTGACTTCAAATATGATTATTAGGTGGAAGAGTATCTTCATTATTTATTGGAAGGGGTAAAAATTTTTATTGATCTAAAAATTGTATGTATTGAACTGTAGTCAAGTTTTATGAAGATATGCATTGAGTTGTCATTAAACTGACCTCAGTTGGAGAAAGAACATTGGCAACTTCACTAAAGTTATTAGGCTTATGGCAAGGAATTTTATGACATTTTTTTAAACAAAACTCTTTTAGGGATTGGAAACATTCTCTAGGTTTAGACCACCTCAAATTGTCTTAACAAGACTAGCAGAAATGAAAGGAATTTCATGATTACAATTGATATAGGAGTCAAGTATGCAGAAAGACAAGAAGTGTTGATGAAGGAAAAGTAAAAGCTGGACAGGGTACAATCAGTAGGTAGATACCAACAAATATGTCAGCCCAGAGATATATGACAGCTTTTAGGGGAAAAGGATACTTTTATGATCTCAATAATGCAAACCACAAATCTTTTGCCCAGACAATAACTGGCTTGAAGTTGGGCAGTGACAAAGAAGGCAGTCAAGCATCATTGATAACACTAGGTAAAACAAGAGACATCTAAGATCAGAAAGTGCTACAACTAGTAGACAATTCAAAATATTTCTAAAGATGGTCACAGAATTGTTTGGTCATTCATAATGGAAGCCAGAAACAAATGGAGCTGAAATGTGTTATAAAAACTATCAGAGAGACTTTCCAGAAAAATATCATAATGAGTACCAAGATATCCATCCAAGACATTACCAACATGGCAACTGAGGCAACAATTATTGTATTTACAGAAAGAAGCATTATAAAAAAAAAATACTTATATTATACAAACAGTTGAAAAGTAAAATGAACATTCATGAATGTGCTACTTAGTTTAAAAATAATAAAACATTGCCTGTACATTGAATTGTCTCGGATTTTACTCTTTCTTTCTCAGAATAACTTCTATCTTATATTTTCGTCTCTTTTGCACTACATGCAAATTGAGCGATATAATGTGTATTTTCATTAACTTCTTTGTTAAATACTATTTTAGAATGTATCCTTGATGATTTTGTGCAAATGTATTTCATTTATTTTCACTACTCTGTATTTGAGTCAATTCATGTACTACAATTTATCTACCTATTTTACTAGTAACAGACATTTTCCTAGATTTAAAAAAAAAGTGATAATACAAGCATTGTTACTTTGAGCTTTTTTGTACATGTCTCCTGGTACAAAAATATAAGCTTTCTTCAGAGCATGTCCCTTAGAATGGAATTATTGGATCATAGAGTCTATGCATGAGAAGCTTTACTAAAGATTGCCAAAATATTTTCAGAAATTACTCACTATGTCATAGTCTAACAAGCAGTATATGATAGTCATAATGCATGTACATATAACACTTGATATTGTGACACATTTTAATTATTGCCATTCAGGAAAATATAACTTTTTCTTATCATGTATTCTTTTAATTGATCTGCTTAATAAGGATATTCTTTTATTGATCTGCTTAATAATGATAGAATTTTTGCCATTATTTGTTTTCTCTTAATTAATTGTTTTTTTCCCTCTTTTTTATGATGTTGATAACACTTTTCTTACTGATTGTAGGACTCACTTGTTTAGGCAACTCAATATTGATCCATTATCAGTGATTTGGGTTTTGTTCATTTTGTGGTTTGTCTTTTTGCTCTCAGTTTTGTGTCTTCAGATAAACAAGTGTTTTCTTTGTCTTCCTGAAGAAATACTGCCTACCACAAAATCAGAGATAATCTCCTTTATTGGAGATTATTGGTTTCTAAAGGATTTTTAGCATTGTGTTTAATGTTTAAGTGTTCATTCTACCTGAAATTGATTTTTTTTTTTTTTTGGATTGTGTGAAGTAGGCATCAATTTGTGTTTTCTATAGGGATAATCAAGTGTATCAGCACTACTGGTTGAATAATCAGTACTTTCCCAAAGGGCTCTAATGCCCACTCAGTATGAGTCAAGTTTTCATATATACATGGGTATGTTTCTTAGCTCCCTATTTGGCTCCATTGATCTACTTGTTTATTCAAGCACCAATGCTAAACTTACTGTGGTATTGTAGTAAGTATTCATATCTAATACTGCAATTCTTCCCACCTAATTATTTTTCATTAGGAGTATATTGCTTATTGTTGGGCTAATGATGTCTATATCAATTTGAGTCTTTTGTCCAGTTCTATAGAAAATCTTGTTAGGATTTTATATATATATACATGTGTGTATATATACACATATATATGTATATATATATAGAATTGAAATAGAGCTAAATTTAACAAAATTCCTTCCTAGCAATAAATTAGTGTCAATGAACACTAATATATTTGGGCAAAAAATATATGAGTAAATAGTCAGAAATACTGCTTTGGTTATTCATCATGAAGGCCAAGCAACAGAAATAAACAGATTTGAAATTTTGTGCCTGAGGCAAGTGTCTCACTTGTCACGCCACAGTCCTGGGCCTGTGAATGAGTCATCAATTAAATGAATCTTCTATATTTTTAAAATTATTTTTTACTGGAGTATAGTTGCAATACTATGTTGTGTTAGTTTCTACTGTACAGCAAAATGAATCAGCCATACATATACATATATCCCCTCCCTTTTGCACTTCCTTCCCATTCAGGTCACCACAGTGCATTAAGTAGAGTTCCCTGTGCTATACAGTATGTTCTCATTAGTTATCTATTTTATACATAATATCAGTAGCGTATATGTGTCAATCCCAATCTCCCAAATCAGATTGCTCATCCTTTGTTCTAATCTCATTAGATGGATATACAATTGACCCCAAAACAATGGAATTATCTAAGGCTCTTGTCTTCTCCTTAGCTTCTCTCTATCATTCCATGAACTAATCTGTAAATTTAATTAATGCAGCCAACTAAATATCTCTTCAATCCATCACCTTCTTCAGATCTACTTATTCTTCCTGACTTAGTTTATGTCCTAGTTTCCTCTGGGTTCACCCAATGAAATAGCTTGTCTATACAAATCCCTCTCTCAAGTTTCTTTGTCCTCTAATCACTACCTTCAAACTTTACTACGGGAGTTATCTCTTTGACCCACATAGAATATCTAATAATGTAAACCCCTGCTTAAAACATTAACTGCTGCCAACTTTAAAAAATAAAGACCCAAATCTTTAGAAATTGGTATAAATTATTTTTAGGATTATCACCCGGTTTATTTTATTAGTGACAGGCCTTCTACTGGTCTAGAAATATTGAGCTACTTTTATATATTAGAACATGTCAAACCTTTCTACATTTTCTTGTCCTTGACTCATCCTACTCCTCCTTGGAAAGGAAACCCATTTTTTTTTCTTTTTTTTTTCTTTTTTTGGTGAATTGCTCTTAATCATCTTCTACTATCACAGTCTTAGAAATAACATCTTCAGACATCTTTACTTAGAGGCTACTTCTTATAGAAACCTCTATCATTGCAATTAATATTACAATAACTTATTTACTCATCTTTTCCCCAAATGCAATGTGAGACCCTTAAGAACAAGAATCTTGTCTTATTCTCATTACCTAGGATAGTGCTTGGTCTATGGTGCACTTATTAAATGAAAACATGAAGTAAAATTGTATTCACCATAACAATAACAGTTGGAGTATTTAGTTTCATCTCTGGATCTCAGAAAAATATTTCATGGCAAAAAATTTATTCTGTGATGAAGGGGAAACCATATATATTCATTTAATCAGAGCAGAAGGCAACTCTAAGTTAACTATCACATTAAATGACATTCAGTAATATAATTCACTCATAGGTATATTAGCATCAAGTTGATAGATATGATGAAAGTGACCCTAGTAGAAGAGGTATGGGGATGAATCAGACTAAGTGATGAAACACGTTGAGCAAGCAAAAATTAAGCTTAGCTAAATAAGAAGACAAATTACATCTGTATTATGGTTGACAGATTTAGCAAATAAAACACAAAACACCCAGTTAAATTTGAATTTCAGTTAAGCAATGAATACTTTTTTTCAGTATAAGTATGCTCCGTGTATTTTGGGGGACATACTTAGATTTTTAAAATCATTTTTTAAATCTGAAATTTAGGGCTTCCCTGGTGGCGCAGTGGTTGAGAGTCTGCCTGCCAATGCAGGGGACACGGGTTCGAGCCCTGGTCTGGGAAGATCCCACATGCCGCGGAGCGACTAAGCCCGTGAGCCACAATTGCTGAGCCTGCGTGTCTGGAGCCTGTGCTCCGCAACAAGAGAGGCCGCGATAGTGAGAGGCCCGCGCACCGCGATGAAGAGTGGCCCCCACTTGCCGCAACTAGAGAAAGCCCTCACACAGAAACGAAGACACAACACAGCCATAAATAAATAAATAAATAAAATTTAAAAAAAAAAAATAAATAAATAAATAAATCTGAAATTTAAATGTAAGCAGGATTCCTGTATTTTATCTGATGAAATTAATTTGTATGCCAAATCAAGCTTGAATGATAAATTAGAACCTAAGGAGGGCCTGGGAGATACACTTGAAGTCTTGTCGTTAGCAGAATTTATTCTGTCCCTTGAGACCTAAGTAAGTGTGACTGGAACCTCCCTTTCTCTGTTTTACTTAAAAAATAAAATAAAAAAAAGTGTCCCAGAATCCCAGAAGAGGTCTATAATTTTCAAGAATGCCTTTTTCCTCAGACTTCCTGTCTCTGTTGAATCCTTGTTCTTTGCATTGTATTTTATGAATGTTCTTTTATTTTTGCCCCAACAAATTATCACGCTAAACTACTGTGTGTCAGAGAGAAATTTTTCATATATTCACATAGGAGTATAGCACAGATACCCACACATTTTGGTTTGTGTCATATGTTTTCCTGAATAAACAGAAAAAGAAGGGGTTTAAACTTCTAACACTTTATATCATCATAGAATGATTTAAGTCCTTGTTTTTAAACATACTTTGATTATTTCCTTTTCTTGCTTGATTTTCTCTTACTTACTTTGAGTAATGCACTTTCAAGGCAGGAGAAAAAAAATTCTCCTCTTTATAGTCAAAGCTATTGAGATCTTTCCATGCCCTACCCCCAAATGCAGACTGGGACCATCCTTCACACTTCCAAAGACTCAGTGTTGCTATGAATACTATTGCTCATAGCTGTCTAGGTCAGAAGAGCCTTCTTCCTACCTGATGTTAGTTTGCATGAGAGGTGATAGTTTTCTTCCTCTAGTTATAGACTCATCTGAAGTTTGAACAGGTTTTCCATCAGGCAGGATCATCCTTATCTATTGACAAGTAGAAGTCTTTCCCTGGTCTTATGTTTTGGAATGCCTTCCTTAAAAAAATAAAAAAAATAATAATCCTTTAGTGCCTTGGATCCACCAGTTATGGTGGTCTCATCTAGGCCACAGCCCAAATGAACCTTGTCCTTGTTCTTTCCTTTGGGGTTATTTCCAACCCATTTCCATGTGGGGTAGATGAGATACTTTGAGGCTCTCCATGATTTCGATCCATGAGATTTTCCAGGGATATTTGGCCATGCCCAAGTCCAAGATGTCAGCTTAGCAAGGAGATTGTTCCTATTGGTTCCCTGTTTTCCTCCATAGTATCTTCCTGGAGGCTGCAGACCCCTTAAAGGCAAACCTGCCAACATGTTTTAGCTAAAATAAAGAGTACGAAACTTTGGAGTTCTCAGATAGTCTGACACAATTTTAAATGTTCAGTAGTATGTGACACTAAGATTTTGAGGGTTAATCAGATGTTAGAAGCATACTGGAGCCTAATTAGAATTGCACTGTGTTTTGATTAATGTCAGATTTTTGAAGCACAAGTTAGAAATTCAAATTGTGTTCACTCTTCCACATACTTTGAATATGGGAGAAAATAAATGTGTAAAATGTATGAAGGGAGCAATAAGTCATTACTATCCAAGAGCTACACGTATCAAACATGATTTTGAAGATTTTTTAGAAAGGAAACTTTTTCTGTTATACCTTTTGGGGAATGATGAGAATATGGAATGTGTATTTATTTGCAAAAGAATTTTTCAGTCTTGACCCACTCACACAAGTCCCTGACATCATAGGATCCAGAAGGGGATAATGAAGACCATAAGTCCAGGAACCCCATACTTTACAGACTTTCCCATCCTGTACACTTGCATACATGCACACTCTACTAACACCACAACCAAGTGCAGCAAAGCTTGTATAATTATTGGCTATAGAAAGATATGCAGGGCGTTCCTAAGACACATTCATTCTTCATCTTTTCTAACCTGGATGACATAGTGAGGGCTTTAGGAGAAGAATTCACAAGGTAATAGGTAAGATCTGGCTTTTGAATGTGATTTTTAATTCCTATTTAAAACAAAGCTCTATGTTTCTTCATTTTTCCATTAAAATTCAAATATCCAGGAGGTTTGCTTTCCTCTGACATATGTCAAAAGTTAACATTAAAATAATCTCATAGCCAAAATAAAATTACTTTCAAAGGCATTTTTGTGTTACAAATACATTTCTAATAACTAAGCACACATTTAGAATTAAATTTAAAAAGTGAAGCAGTTTAGCATAGATTGTCTTAATTTCTTCTAACTGTAATAATGCTTACCAATTTTATATTTGAGAAGCTAAAGCTCAAAGAGCTTATATTTAATAAGTTCTAAAGTTTAATTTAGAATCTTGTTCTTTAGGTGCATTTTTTTTTTTTTTTTTTTTACTCACAATGCTTTACAGAAGGCTTCTGTAATGCTACAAAATAAAAAGTAACTGGGTTGTTTCTGCTTGTGATTTCATAATACAAAATGTTTAATCTGTAATTTTCCATTAAAGGGAAAAATTTTTTTTTTCTGTTTTTATTTGTTCACATTATGATTCGTCACATTACTAGATGCTATCAAACGCTGCTCGATAAAATCATTATTTTTTACTACCATAATCACAAAGAAGTTTTCCATTTTTAACACAGTAAGTAGAAAAATAGTTCATAAAGGTCTTACATGCCTAAACATTAAAAAAAATTAGATATTCTATCACATGGAAAATCTCATGTGTGAGCTAAAGAGAAAAATTTAGTAATAAATCAATGGTTCATTGTTATACATTCCATAGAGTTAAAATAGTTTATGTCTGTTTGATTGTCCCAGTCACATTTAAAGGAAAAGGATTATGTCTTATGACTTCTTAATCTCTCCAAACCACCTTCAGTGCTGTTATATACACAATTGTTAAATGAGATTTACAGATGTTTATGGATTATAGAGTTGGCCTGCATTCCATTTACCAGCCATACATAGAAGGTGTGGTCCTCTATTTTAAATGCAATGAATTACATGGCATTTAATACCCGTTCTGATTTCTTTTTCCCTTAGTCTCCTTCAGTGGGTGCCAATAATTTATCTCATGATGTTCAAAGTCTTCTGTGATGAAGTACTTATCCCCTGGGAAAATTGACATGTGGATTTATATTCTTTCTAACTTGTAAATATATTATCCCAGAGTTTTTGGGAGGACAGCTGTTGATAAAGTGATTGGGAGAACTTGGGCTGACTGGAAGTCTAAAAATTCAATATATGTATGCCAGAGTTGTGAAATGAGCAGAAAAGAGTGAGGAAATAATGTTTACATCATTTAATTTATCTCTGTTAATTCCTAACTCTCGTTCTCTCTCTCTCCCTCTCTCCCTCTGGCTCTCATCCTTACTTTTTTGTGAAATTCACAAACTGAACATCAGCCTCAATATCTGTAATGCACTTAGGTGGCATGGATAAAGGTGATTTTTAATTGTTGAATCCACTGCTGGGTTTGATTTTCACAAACTGATTGGCAGACCGCTTACTAACAGGTAACCTTAATTTGCTTATTTAGATTGGCATTCGTAATAAATTTGGAATTTCACTGAACTATTTTTGTGAAAGACCAAAGCTGCTTTTGTGGCATACACATGAGACTGGGTCAGGACTGAATACTGCATTCTTGTATGCATCAGTAGAAGTATTTTGATGTTCTCTCTCTTCTCTTTCTTTCAATGACCTCTGATGTGATCTTAAAGTATTTCTTTTTAACCTACCTTTTCACACTTGACCAACTGAATATGAATCCTCTGTGCATTTGTGTGTGTGTTGCACATTCCTGATGTATACCCATTCATTCATAAACCTAAAATCTCATAGCATGTGTAGTAAGTTGCAATCATAAAGTATTCTTTTAAAAAAATGTGTAGGGAAACACTGGAGTTCAGTCTCAATTGTGTGTTTTTTGTTGCTGTTGTTGTTTTGTTTTTGTTTTTGTTTGGTTTTTTTACCAGTTTGATGCAGAGGTGAGCTGTAATGAGTTGAACTACAGCTTTCCCGTAGTTCAAATGCTCAGTAACTACTTTTAAGGAGGAAGAATGTTAGACACATTTTTTTCCTGACCATCTCTAAAGGAGTTTTGTACTTTTATTTTCCAAATGAAAACTGAACTCCAATCTGGGGCTGGAGGAAATTTACTCCCACCTTTCCTCATTGTAGCCCTGGAACAGCCCTCTCCATTTGTCACTGACAGCTTAATAAAAAGAAGGGTCCTTTGAAAGGTAAAAATGCTGAAATTTATTATTACTCTTCCTTTGTAATGCCAAATGATAGCATTAGAGTGTTTTGTTCTTACATGCCATTTTTCTTCCCTGGAACCTAAATGCGTTGCTCCTTTACCACTTATCCCATCCTTCCCCATGCACACTTTGTAAAATAGATGCCTCTCTTCAACATCTAGAGTAACATAAGCAAGAGCATTTGTATTAGGTGTATTAAATGCATTTTAGACTTACCATATTTTCCATTTGTTATGGCTTTATTGAGATATAACTGCATTGTAAGTTGAGGGAGATATCTCAGTAAAAGCACATTATCATGAATTTATCTCTAGCCCAATTATTTTGCTCGAGTGTCAGTATTGTTTACAAATCTAGAGGAGCTTGTACTGATTCTGGCCTCCAAAGGGAATTGTTTAGTAGTGTCCTTTTTATAATCTCTTATGGCATACTGTTTTTATCCTCCATCATTACATGTCACTCATACCACAGTACTGAACACTGTAATTGTTTACTTGTCTATTCACCCTTGAAGACCTCACCTAATATTCATCACTCTGTTCCCAGAAGTTAGAATGAATCATTGATGTTACTCACTGAGCATGTTTATGAATAAATAAAAACAACTTAGCACTTTGGGGAGTAGACTGTAAGCTGCATGAAGGCATGAACAAGGTCAATCTTCTCCCTCCTTCCCCAGGCCCTACCTCAATGTCTTGCACATAGTACACATTCAATAAATTTTGTTGAACTTGTCAGATTTCACACACACACATGCACACACAAAGAGGTAGTTTACACCATCATGCTTGCTTATTTCTCCTTTCTGATTGTCAAAACTTGTAGAATACAGTTTTTCTGTGATTACCAGAAAATTTGGATGTTCAGATAAATATTGAACTTTGGTTGTCAGCCTTTTTAAGAGAAAATGAAGGCAAAGAAAAATTGCTCTTTGATGACTGGATACAAAAGGTCAGCAATATTCTCTATGCTTTCAGCAGGGAAAATATCAGCATCTTAGGTGGTTATTTGTTTAGGTTTTTTTCTATGATTGTGTTTTCACTTCTGTGCCTGAACACAGACCCATGACTATTGTCTAATCACAAGGCAGGTTATACGGTCAAGCAGTGTAGGAAAAAAAATATTCAAAATTTTTCTTTGTAGAAAATTCATTTACACTATGAAAATCTTTTTTACCATTTTTTTCATGAAATTCTCTGTATGGAGGGCTCTCTTATTTCTTAGATTTCTTTCTCAGCATTCACTATGATAAAATATTACTTGTCAGGTATGATTATAGTGAACTTCAAGGAACAATCTTGATTATTTCTCATGCTGTACTTTTGTTATTTAGAATATTAATATAAACATAAAGTATAAATATAGGCATTATATGTATGTGTATATATGCATATATATGCATGTGTGTATGTATATATATGCATATATGTATGTGTATATATATATGTGTTTATGTGTGTGTGTGTTTTTATATATACTTTTTTTCTTTGAATAAGGTATCTAGGAACATAGTTTACCTAATTCTGCAGAGAGAAAACCGATATCATAAACATATAAAACGATGATGAACATACATTTTTGTTCTTCTCTGAAATTCATTTCCTGTGGTGAGACATTCTGAAATTTGCACATGGAACTTCTAGTTGGGAGATAAGTTCTTGAAAAGGGATATGTTATTATTATTATTATTATTATTTTTAATAAATTGCCTGTAATTTTTTTAAAATTAATTAATTCATTTATTTATTTATGGCTGTGTTGGGTCTTCGTTTCTGTGCAAGGGCTTTCTCTAGTTGCGGCAAGCGGGGGCCACTCCTCATCGCAGTGCACGGGCCTCTCACCATCGTGGCCTCTCTTGTTGCGGAGCACAGGCTCCAGACGCGCAGGCTCAGCAGTTGTGGCTCACGGGCCTAGTTGCTCCGCGGCATGCGGGATCCTCCCAGACCAGGGCTCGAACCCGTGTCCCCTGCATTAGCAGGCAGATTCTCAACCACTGTGCCACCAGGGAAGCCCTGTTATTATTATTATTATTATTATTTTTTAGAAATATTGTGTACCTATCTTAAACTTCTTTTCACTTACATGCTTGAAGTCTGTTTTTAATAAATGCTAATTGTGAAAGAGTATCTAAGATTCAGGAGAAATGAACCTTCAGAAGACATTGAGGGCACTACCGAAAAATGGCATTTTGATTTTTTTCTATACACAAAGGAAATAGGTCTAAAGAAGATGAAATATTCCCTCTGGAAAGTTCCTTTGTGATAGCATATTTTCTGTGTAAAAGCTAACAGTGCTGCCACCAAAATGCTATCCTTTTAGCAAAACATGAGCTTTAATACCAGTCTTATTAACCTCCCTATCCTCATATTTCAGAACATTATCATTACATTAAAAGAACTTTTCTTAGGTTTATCCTTCAGAAAGAAAATTTTAATATGGGCAAATTACCTGGTATTCTGAATGAAACTGCATGTACATAGTATAGATATTTATATATAACTTACATTCAAAATTAGACTACTTTTTCCATTTTTTCGTTTTATTTTACATTTGATAATAGTTGAAGTCATTATTTTTTATATAGGAAGAAAGCTTCAATGATAATTCCAGAGATTGCAAACTGTTAAACGGATGTATTAATTTTCAAGGTTTCACTCCACAGGAACTAGACTAAATTTCAATGCCAAGGAAAAGCAGTTTAAAAGGTAGAAACAGGAAATTCTTTAGCTTTCTAGAAACTTTAAAAAAATACTAAGTAATCCTTGAGTGTTTAAACCCAAGAAAAAAATTGCTGTGTTGCTCCTTAAAACTTACTTACCTCATCTCTGAGACAAGGATAGTGATAGTTTCTGTGAAGATACTGTGAAGATTAAGTGGGACAGTGCATTTAAAGTGTTAAGACAAAGGCCTGGCCCATGTTAAGTACTTAATAATTGGTAGTCATTTTTACTGTAAATCAGAAGCTTAGTTCTCTTCCATTTTTCTCACTTATAATTTTAAGAGTAACATTGCTCCTTCACATACAACAAAAGGACCTAGTCTAGGTGTACAACAGAATGGATTTTGACAGTTACATACTTCTGTGTAACCACCACTACTACAATAAAATAACAGAATAGTTCCATTCCCTCTCCCCCCCAAGACCCCAGATTTTCTGTTCCTTTTCAGCCTCAGGCAGCTATTGATCTGCTTTAAGAAATATAGTTTAGTTTTGCCTATTCTAGAATGTAATTCAAATGGAATCATATTGTATGTGCTACTTTGTCTTCTCTTAGTATATTTTGAAATCTATTCAACAATATTTTGTGTATCAGTAACTTCTCTTCTATTGTTGAACAATTTTCCATTGTTTTAATATACCATAGTTCCTTATCCATTCACCACTAATGGAAGTAAGTTTTTTCCCAGTTTTTGCCTATTGTAAATAAAGCTGTTATGAACATTCTCACACGAATCATTCTGTGTAAATATGTTTACATTTTCCTTTGGTAAGTAACTCAAAGCAGAATTCTGTGTCATATGGTAAGAACAGTGGCGCCTTGAACAACATGGGTTTGAACTGTGTGTGGCAACTTATATGCATAGATTTTCCAATAATAAATTCAATACTAGAGTACTATATGATCACAGTTGGTTGAATCGTGGATATGGAAGCACAGACACATGTTGTGTTGTTCAAGAGTCAACTGTATCTGTTTAATTTTATAAGAAACTGACAATTTTCAAAGTGACTGTAGCAATTTTAAACCCTACCCACAATGCACAAGTTCCAATTGCTCCACATCTTTGACAACACATAATGTTGCCAATCTTTTTCTTTTTAGGCATTCTCATGGTTAATATTATATTTTATTAAACTTATTATTGCAGCACATTCCTGTTATTGAGCATCTTTCTGTGTGCTCCTTTATCATATTTATAACTTCTGTGTGAACTCTCTGTTCAAATATTTTGCTACGTTTATTGATTTGATTGTCTTTTTATTACTGAGTTCTTTATTCTCTATACCAGTTCTTTTGCATATGTATGTATGTTGCCTGCAATGAAAATGGTCATTTTCATTTTATTTTGGGCATATTTCAAAGAGAAAACTTTTAAATTTTGATAAAGCCCAAATTATTTATTTCTCTTATATGACTCAGGTTTTGGGCACTCCTATCTAAAGAACAACAACAGAAATAAAAAATAATATCACAAAAGTTGCAGAGGGTTTTTCCTTCTAGGTTTCTTCAAGAATAGTATACTATCTACCATGGCAACAAATAGAATTAAATACCTAGGAATAAACCTACCTAGGAGGACAAAAGACCTGTATGCAGAAAACTATATGACACCAATGAAAGAAATTAAAGATGATACCAACAGTTGGAGAGATATACCATGTTCTTGGATTGGAAGAATCAATATTGTGAAGATGACTATACTACCCAAAGCAATCTACAGATTCAATGCAATCCTTATCAAATTACCAATGGCATTTTTTACGGAACTAAAACAACTCATCTTAAAATTTGTATGGAGACAAAAAAGACCCCGAATAGCCAAATCAGTCTTGAGGGAAAAAAAACGGAGCTGAAGGAATTAGACTCCCTGACTTCAGATTATACTACAAAGCTACAGTAATCAAGACAATATGGTACTGGAACAAAAACAGAAACATAGATCAATGGAACAAGATAGAAAACCCAGAGATAAACCCACACACCTATGGTCAACTAATCTATGACAAAGGATGCAAAGATATACAATGGAGAAAAGACAGTCTCTTCAATAAGTGGTGCTGGGAAAACTGGACAGCTACATGTAAAAGAATGAAATTAGAACACTCCCTAACACCATACACAAAAATAAAATCAAAATGGATTCGAGACCTAAATGTAAGACCGGACACTCTAAAACTCTTAGAGGAAAACATAGGAAGAACACTCTTTGACATAAATCACAGAAAAATCTTTTTTGATCCACTTCCTAGAGTAATGGAAATAAAAACAAAAATAAACAAACGGGACCTAATGAAAGTTCAAAGTTTTGCACAACAAAGGAAACCATAAACAAGACAAAAAGACAACCCTCAGAATGGGAGAAAATATTTACAAACAAATCAACGGACAAATGATTAATCTCCAAAATATATAAACAGTTCATGCAGCTCAATATTAAAGAAACAAACAACCCAATCCAAAAATGGGCAAAAAACCTAAATAGACATTTC
Source organism: Balaenoptera musculus (assembly GCF_009873245.2). Taxonomy (NCBI): domain Eukaryota; kingdom Metazoa; phylum Chordata; class Mammalia; order Artiodactyla; family Balaenopteridae; genus Balaenoptera; species Balaenoptera musculus. The sequence continues at coordinate 48,859,850 of NC_045801.1, read as the reverse complement.
TCCAAAGAAGACATACAGATGGCCAAGAAGTACATGTAAAGCTGCCCCACATCACTAATTATTAGAGAAATGCAAATCAAAACTACAATGAGGTATCACCTCACACCAGTTAGAATGGACATCATCAGAAAATCTACAAACATTAAATGCTGGAGAGGGTGTGGAGAAAAGGGAGCCCTCTTGCACTGTTGGTGGGAATGTAAATTGATACAGCCACTATGGAGAACAGTATGGAGGTTCCTTAAAAAACTAAAAATAGAATTACCATATGATCCAGCAATCCCACTACAAGGCATATACCCAGAGAAAACCAAACCATAATTCAAAAAGACACATGCACCCTAATGTTCATTGCAGCACTATTTACAATAGCCAGGACATGGAAGCAACCTAAATGCCCATCAACAGACGAATGGATAAAGAAAATGTGGTATGTATATACAATGGAATATTACTCAGCGATAAAAAGGAACAAAACTGAGTCATTTGTTAAGACGTGGTTGGATCTAGAGACTGTCATACAGAGTGAAGTAAGTCAGAAAGAGAAAAACAAATATCTTATATTAATGTATGTATGTGGAACCTAGAAAAATGGTACAGATGAACCAGTTTGCAGGGCAGAAGTTGAGACACAGATGTAGAGATCAAACGTATGGACACCAAGGGGGGAAAACCGGGGTGGGGTGGGGATGGTAGTGTGCTGATTTGGGCGATTGGGATTGACATGTATACATTGATGTGTATAAAATTGATGACTAATAAGAACCTGCATTATTAAAAAACAAACAAACAAACAAAACAACACATACTAAACTTTCTTTGGGTTATTTGTATGGAAATATATTAATACAAATGTTTCGGACATTACATGAAATTTCTAAAAATCTTATATGTTCTGGTATAAAGTTATAAGTCATAATTCTAGTTATTACTTTAAAATGTATATCTCAGAAATAACTAAAAAAAAAAAAGAATGATATATGTTTACCATTTATGTTTGACTGATCTCTGCCTATTCTTATAACTATGTCACATTCTGTTCATTATTATAGTCTTATTAAAATCTCAAAATTAAGTCCTCAAATTTTGTTCTTCACTTTCAAAATTGTTTTGGCTATTCCAGAGTCTTTGCTTTTCTATATAAGCTTTACAATCAATATGAAAATTTTGACAAAAAAAAGTAAAGCAAAAACAAAACAAAACATAAAACCTGTAGAGAAAGCCACATGAAAAAGAATGAAACTGGATCAATATATTACACCACACACAAAAATTAACTCATCATTTATTAAAGAATTGAAAGTAATCTGAAATCATAAAACTCTTAGAAAAAAACATAAGTGGTAGGCTCCTTGACATCTGTCATGGTAATGATTTTTTGCATCTGACACCAAAAGCAAAGGCAACAAAAGAAAAAAAAAATAAACCCCACAAACAACAACAACAACAGTAACAAAACAAGTAGGACTACATCGAACTAAAAAGCTTCTGCACAGAAAAGGAAACCATCAACAAAATGAGAAGACAACCTACCAATGGGAGAAAATATTTCCAAGTAGTATCTCTGATAATGAGTTAATATCCAAAATATGTAAACAACTCATATAACTCAAAGCAAAAAAAAAAAAAAAAAATCTGATTTTAAAATGGGCAGAAGATCTGAATAGACATTTATTCCAAAGAAGACATACAGATGGCCAACCGATACATGAAAAGACACCCAGCATCACTAATCTGCAGGGAAATGGAAATCAAAACCATAGTAAGATATCACCTCATGCCTGTTAGAATGGCTGTTTTCAAAGACAAGAAATAATAAGTGCTGAGGAGGATGTGAATAAAAGGTAAGCCTAGTGTACTCTTGTTGGTAATGTAAATTGGTGCAACCATTATGGAAAATTGTATGGAGGGTCTTCAAAAAATTAAAAATAAGACTACCATGTGATCCAGCAATTCCACTTCTAGGTATTTATCCAAAGTAAATAAAAACACAAACTCAAAAAGATGTCTGCACCCCATGTTCATTTCAATATTATTTACAACATTCAAGATAAGGAAATAACTTTGGTGCCCATTTATGGATGAATGGATAAAGAAAATGGGATTTTATATGATTATTTGTATATGAACATTAAAAAATAATAAAATCTTACCATTTACAACAGCATGGATGGACTTTGAGGACATTGTGCTAAGTGAAATAAGTCCGACAAAGACAAATACCATATGATCTCATTTTTATGTGGAATCAAAAATATAATCATACTTATAGATTGGTGGTTGCCAGAGACAGAGGATGAGGGGTGGGCAAAATGGATAAAGGGTATCCGAGATACAAACTTCCAGTTATCAGATAAATAAGACATGGGGATGCAAATTACAGCATGATGATGATCATTAATGACACTGTATTGCATATTTGAAAATTGCAGAGATTAAATGTTAAACATTCTCAATGCAAGAAAAACAATTGTAACTATGTATGGGAATGGATCTTCTCTAGATTTATTGTGGTGATCATCATGCAATATATACAAACATTGATAATTATATTTATACATGAAACTAATATGATGTTATATGTCAATTATACCTCAATTTAAACAAACAAACAAACAAGCACAAAACCAATGGGGATTTTGACTGACATGGTGCTGACTTTTTGGATCAATTTGAAAATAACATGTATCTTTAAAATATTGTTTTCTAATTTATAAACCTGGTATACCTCACCACTTATTTATGTCTTCTTCAATTTTTCATAGCAGAATTTCATGTATTTTATCACACAGGACTTGTATATATGTTGTTAAATTCATCCCTAAGTATTTCATGTTTTTAATGCTATTTAAATATTTTAAAATTTAATTTTTTCTTGTTACCTGTCAATATAGAAATATAATTAACTTATGTGTATCAAACTTATACTTTGCAACCTTACTAAATTAATAATTTTGTGTCATTTTAATGACTGGAATTTTATCCAAAGATGATCATGTCATCTGCAAATATATTTTTTCCTTTCCAATCTATGATTTTCTTTCCTTTTTGCTTTATTGCACTGATATAAACCTCCCGTTAACCTTGACTAGAAGTTTGAATGCAAATGTTGTGTTTTTTCTAATTTTAGTACAAAAGCATTCAGTCTTTCTTCATTAAGTGTGATTTTAGTTGTAGGCTTTTCGTAGATACTCTTTAACAGGTTGAATGAATTTCTTTCTATCACTGTTTTTCTGGTAGTTTTATCATGAATACATGTTGAATTTTGTTAAAATTCTTTTTCAGCCTCTGTTTAAAAAGTATGTTTTTCCCATTATTATGTCAATATAATTCATGCATGAAGAATAATTTGGATAGGATCAAATGGAAATTGGCACCACCACTGGAAACTCTTTTTTTCCAGGTGAGAAATGATTTTAGCCTTTTTTAGGAGTGATTTTAGGTATATTTGTAGGCAGAAATGCCAGTACTTCCTGAAACAGAACTTAAAGACTTCCAGGCTTAAGGATGATTCTATTATGATTTTCAGGTGCTGGGTGTGGATGGAGATTCACTTACTGAGATGAAGAAGACCTAGAATACATTAAATTTTTGGATATATGATAAATCTTAGATACTTATGAGAATCCAAGCGGAATAGTCAATTTGGAAATTCAATAGATGACCATGGAGCTAAGAGGAGTCTGAACTTGATATTTACATTTGAGAAATTTACAATACTGCTGATATTTAAAACCAAGAACTTTCTATGTGTTTCAGGGCTTAGCATGTTTTTTGTCACTTTCTGGTACTTTACAACTTTTCTCAAATTCCACTTTCACTTCCTTAGCCTATCTAACTCCTACTTAAGCTTTAAGACTTAGCAAAATATTTTCTCTCTAAAAAATCCTTTCCTAAACCCTCTTTCTAAATTTTAGGGTGTAGCTGACATTCAAAGCTAAAGAAAGAGCCTAAGGTGAGAATATACAAAATGAAAAAAGACAGGGCCTGGGAACAGGCCTTGAAAGTCTAACATTTAGGAACCAGGTTGAGGACAGGAATCCATCAAAGGAAACTGAGGTTTCAAAAAAGCCATGAGAAGTAACTGTTTCAAAAAGGCAATGTGGGATCCACCGCATCAAATGCTTCTGAGAAGGCAAGTAAGAATGTGATTGAAAAGTTTCTTAAATTCTTTTAATTAGCTCTCTTACACTGTACCTTTTGCAAAACAGTTGAAGACTCTTTGGCATTTGATATTTCACATACAGAGCCTGTAACAAAGACAAGTTAATTTTGTTTTTCTTTATGGCATATTCGAATATCCCAAGTAGCACTGTTTTGAGACTGTGATAACGACATACCCATGTGGGCTTAATTAATGCAAAAAAATAAAGAAAGAAAGAAGGAGAGACTTAAAACTGCTATAAAAAACTTCGTAAAGGTAAAAGAAATCTGCTTACTGCTTGAAAGATATTTTGCGGGTGAAATGCAAAACCGAAGATTTGTATAAATCTTTTCTTCTAGGAAGGCATTAAACATGATGGGAAAAAAAATTATGCATAGAAAGAAGACATTTCATTAAGAAAACTTTAGGGAAGTAGAATGCTTGAAGTGAAAGATTTAAGACTTTATGTATTTATGATTTATTTTATTGTGGGAACCTAAAATCTTATTTTCCTTCTGTGATAAATACATTTTTAACTACTCATCAAGATTCAAAGGACAGTAAATACAAACAAGCACACACCACACTGTAGCAGAGAGTTTTATATTATAAATGAGTCTGTGGGTACTCAGCTTTCCTGCTCTGTGTTCAAAATACATTTCTTGGAGTCATAGTTTTGAATTTTAAGAGACAGAATTTTGTCTTTTCAAATCTAGATACAGACACTAGCAATTGTAATATCTTGGAGACTGGTATTTGTAGAAGCTCAGATATGCTGTAAATGTTTAATTTACTTAAAGATGAATTGACAGTCATTTTCACAAGGATTTGCACTGATCTCAGTATTTCTGGTTCAAAAATAAAAAATGTTAACACTTGGTAACTATGTCCTAAATGCACCTCTTTTTAAAATTGAATTATAGTTGATTTACAATATGGTGTTGGTTTCAGGTGTATAGAAAAATGATTCAGTTATATATATATTATCAGATTATTTTCCATTATAGGTTATTACAAGACATTGAATATAGTTCCCTGTAAATCCTTGTTGCTTATCTATTTATTTATTTATTTATTTATTTATTTTATTTTCTGAAACATCTTCATATATTTTATTTTTATTTATTTTTTTTAACATCTTTATTGGAGTATAATTGCTTTACAATGGTGTGTTAGTTTCTGCTTTATAACAAAGTGAATCAGTTATACATACACATATGTTCCCATATCTCTTCCCTCTTGAACCTCCCTCACTCCCACCCTCCCTATCCCACCCCTCTAGGTGGTCACAAAGCACAGAACTGATCTCCCTAGCTATCTATTTTACGTTTGGTAGTGTATATATGTCCATGTCACTCTCTCACTTTGTCCCATCTTACACTTCCCCCTACTCATAACCTCAAGTCCATTCTCTAGTAGGTTTGTGTCTTTATTCCCATCTTGCCACTAGGTTCTTCATGACCTTTTTAATTTTTTTTCCCTTAGATTCCATATATATGTGTTAGCATACTGTATTTGTTTTTCTCTTTCTGACTTACTTCACTCTGTATGACAGACTCTAACTCCATCTACCTCACTACAAATAACTCCATTTCATTTATTTATATGGCTGAGTAATATTACATTGTATATATGTGCCACATCTTCTTTATCCATTCATCCAATGATGGACACTTAGGTTGCTTCCATGTCCTGGCTATTGTAAATAGAGCTGTAATGAACATTTTGGTACATGACTGTTTTTGAATTATGGTTTCCTCAGGGTATATGCCCAGTAGTGGGATTGCTGGGTCATATGGTAGTTCTATTTTTAGTATATTAAGGAACTTCCATACTGTTCTCCATAGTGGCAGTATCAATATACATTCCCACCAACAGTCCAAAACTATTCCCTTTTCTCCACACCCTCTCCAGCACTTACTGTTTCTAGATTTTTTGATGATGGCCATTATGACCAGTGTGAGAAGATGTCTCATTGTAGTTTTGATTTGCATTTCTCTAATGATTAATGATGTTGAGCATTCTTTCATGTGTTTGTTGGCAATCTATATATCTTCTTTGGAGAAATGCCTATTTAGGTCTTCTGCCAATTTTTGGTTGGGTTGTTTGTTTTTTTGTTATTGAGCTGAATGAGCTGCTTGTAAATCTTGGAGGTTAATCCTTTGTCAGTTGCTTCATTTGCAAATATTTTCTCCCATTCTGACGGTTGTCTTTTGGTCTTGTTTATGGTTTCCTTTGCTGTGCAAAAGCTTTTAAGTTTCATTAGATCCCATTTGTTTATTTTTGTTTTTATTTCCATTTCTCTAGGAGGTGGGTCAAAAAGGATCTTGCTGTGATTTATGTCATACAGTGTTCTGCCTATGTTTTTGTCTAAGAGTTTTATAGTGTCTGGCCTTACATTTAGGTCTTTAATCCATTTTGAGTTTATTTTTGTGTATGGTGTTAGGGAGTGTTCTAATTTCATACTTTTACATGTACCTGTCCAGTTTTCCCAGCACCACTTATTGAGAGGCTGTCTTTTCTCCATTGTATATGCTTGTCTCCTTTATCAAAGATAAGGTGACCATATGTGCATGGGTGTATCTCTGGGCTTTCTATCCTGTTCCATTGATATATGTTTCTGTTTTTGGGCCAGTACCATACTGTCTTGATTACTGTAGCTTTGTAGTATAGTCTGAAGTCAGGGAGCCTGATTCCTCCAGCTCCATTTCTCATTCTCAAGATTGCTTTGGCTTTTCGGGGTCTTTTGTGTTTCCATACAAACTGTCAAATTTTTGGTTCTAGTTCTGTGAAAAGTGCCAGTGGTAGTTTGATAGGGATTGCATTGAATCTGTAGATTGCTATGGGTACTAGAGTCATTTTCACAATGTTGATTCTTCCAATCCAAGAACATGGTATATCTCTCCATCTATTTGTATATTCTTTAATTTCTCTCATCAGTGTCTTATAATTTTCTGCATACAGGTCTTTTGTCTCCTTAGGTAGGTTTATTCCTAGATATTTTATTCTTTTTGTTGCAATGGTCAACGGGAGTGTTTTCTTAATTTCACTTTCAGATTTTTCATCATTAGTGTATAGGAATGCAAGAGATTTCTGTGCATTAATTTTGTATCCTGCTACTTTACCAAATTCATTGATTAGCTCTAGTAGTTTTCTGGTAGCATCTTTAGGATTCTCTATGTATAGTATCATGTCATCTGCAAACAGTGACAGCTTTACTTCTTCTTTTCCGATTTGGATTCCATTTATTTATTTTTCTTCTCTGATTGCTGTGGCTAACACTTCCAAAACTGTGTTGAATAATAGTGGTGAGAGTGGGCAACCTTGTCTTTTTCCTGATCTTATTGGAAATGGTTTTAGTTTTTCACCATTGAGGACGATGTTGCCTGTGGGTTTGTCATATATGGCATTTATTAAGTTGAGGAAAGTTCCCTCTATGACTACTTTCTGCAGGGCTTTTATGATAAATGAGTGTTGAATTTTGTTGAAAGCTTTTTCTTCATCTATTGAGATGATCATATGGTTTTTCTCCTTCAATTTTTTAATATGGTGTATCACATTGATTGATTTGCGTATATTGAAGAATCCTTGCATCACTGGGGTAAATCCTACTTGACTGTGGTGTGTGATCCTTTTAATGTGCTGTTGGATTCTGTTTGCTAGTATTTTGTTGAGGATTTTTGCATCTATGTTCATCAGTAATATTGGCCTGTAGTTTTCTTTGTTTGTGACATCTTTGTCTGGTTTTGGTATCAGGGTGATGGAGGCATTGTAGAATGAGTTGGGGAGTGTTTCTCTCTCTGCAATATTTTGGAAGTGTTTGAGAAGGATAGGTGTTAGCTCTTCTTTAAATGTTTGATAGAATTCGCCTGTGAAGCCATCTGGTCCTGGGCTTTTGTTTGTTGGAAGATTTTTAATCACAGTTTCAATTTCAGTGCTTGTGATTGGTCTGTTCATATTTTCTATTTCTTCCTGGTTCAGACTCAGCAGGTTGTGCATTTTAAGAATTTGTCCATTTCTTCCAGGTTGTCCATTTTATTGGCATAGATTTGCTTGTTGTAATCTCTCATGATCGTTTGTTTTTCTTCAGTGTCAGTTGTTACTTCTCCTTTTTAATTTCTAATTCTATTGATTTGAGTCTTCTCCCTTTTTTTCTTGATGAATCTGGCTAACGGTTTATCAATTTTGTGTATCTTCTCAAAGAACCATCTTTTAGTTTTACTGATCTTTGCTATTGTTTCCTTCATTTCTTTTTCATTTATTTCTGATCTGATCTTTATGATTTTTTCCTTCTGCTAACTTTGGGGTTGTTTTTGTTCTTCTTTCTCTAATTGCTTTAGGTGCAAGGTTAAGTTGTTTATTTGAGATGTTTCCTGTTTCTTCAGGTGCGCTTCTATTGCTATAAACTTCCCTCTTAGAACTGCTTTTGCTGCATCCCATAGGTTTTGGGTCGTCGTGTCTCCATTGTCGTTTGTTTCTAGGTATTTTTTTGATTTCCCCTTTGCTTTCTTCAGTGATCACTTCATTATTAAGTAGTGTATTGTGTAGCCTCCATGTGTTTGTATTTTTTACAGATCTTTTCCTGTAATTGATATCTAGTCTCATAGTGTTGTGGTCGGAAAAGATACTTGATTTGATTTCAGTTTTCTTAAATTTATCAAGGCTTGATTTGTGAACCAAAATATGATCTATCCAGGAGAATGTTCCATGAGCACTTGAGAAAAATGTGTATTCTGTTGTTTTGGGTGGAATGTCTGATAAATATCAATTAAGTCCATCTTGTTTAATGTATCATTTAAAGCTTGTGTTTCCTTATTTATTTTCATTTTGGATGATCCGTCCATTGGTGAAAGTGGGGTGTTAAAGTCCCCTACTATGATTGTGTTACTGCCGATTTCCCCTTTTATGGTTGTTAGCATTTGCCTTATGTATTGAGGTGCTCCTATGTTGGGTGCATAAATATTTACAATTGTTATATCTTCTTCTTGGATTGATCCCTTGATCATTATGCAGTGTCCTTCTTTGTCTCTTGTAATAGTCTTTATTTTAAAGTCTATTTTGTCTGATATGAGAATTGCTAACCCAGCTTTCTTTTGATTTCCATTTGCAAGGAATATTTTTTCCATCCCCTCACTTTCAGTCTGTATGTGTCCCTAGGTCTGAAGTGAGTCTCTTGTAGACAGCATATATATGGGTCTTGTTTTTGTATCCATTCAGCCAGTCTGTGTCTTTTGGGGGGAGCATTTAATCCATTTACATTTAAGGTAATTATCGATATGTATGTTCCTATTCCCATTTTCTTAAAAGTTTTGTGTTTGTTGTTATAGGTGTTTTGCTTCTCTTGTGTTTCTTGCCTAGAGAAGTTCCTTTAGCATTTTTTGTCAAGCTGGTTTGGTGGTGCTGAACTCTCTCAGCTTTTGCTTGTCTGTAAAGATTTTAATTTCTCCATCAAATCTGAATGAGATGCTTGCTGGGTAGAGTAATCTTGGTTGTAGGTTTTTCTCCTTCATCACTTTAAGTATGTCCTGCCACTCCCTTCTGGCTTGCAGAGTTTCTGCTGAAAGATCAGCTGTTAACCTTATGGGTATTCCCTTGTGTGTTATTTGTTGTTTTTCCCTTGCTGCTTTTAATATGTTTTCTTTATATTTAAATTTTGATAGTTTGATTAATATGTGTCTTGGCATGTTTCTCCTTGGATTTATCCTGTATGGGACTCTCTGTGCTTCCAGGACTTGATTAACTATTTCCTTTCCCATGTTAAGGAAATTTTCAACTATAATCTCTTCAAATATTTTCTCAGTCCCTTTCTTTTTCTCTTCTTATTCTGGGGCCCCTATCATTCAAATGTTGGTGTGTTTAATGTTGTCCCAGAGGTCTCTGAGACTGTCCTCAATTCTTTTCATTCTTTTTTCTTTATTCTGCTCTGCAGTAGTTATTTCCACTATTTTATCTTCCAGGTCACTTATCCGTTCTTCTGCCTCAGTTATTCTGCTATTGATCCCATCTAGAGTATTTTTAATTTTATTTATTGTGCTGTTAATCATTGCTTGGTTCCTGTTTAGTTCTTCTAGGTCCTTGTTAAATGTTTCTTGCATTTTGTCTCTTCTATTTCCAAGATTTTGGATCATCTTTACTATCATTATTCTGAATTCTTTTTCAGGTAGACTGCCTATTTCCTCTTCATTTGTTAGGTCTGGTGTGTTTTTACCTTGCTCCTTCATCTGCTGTGTGTTTTCCTGTCTTCTCATTTTGCTTATCTTACTGTGTCTGGGGTCTCCTTTTCGCAGGCTGCAGGTTCGTAATTCCTGTTGTTTTTGGTATCTGTCCCCACTGGCTAAGGTTGGTTCAGTGGGTTGTGTAGGCTTTCTAGTGGAGGGGCCTAGTGCCTGTGTTTTGGTGGATTAGGCTGGATCTTGTCTTTCTGGTTGGCACGTCCAGGTCTGTTGGTGTGTTTTGGGGTGTCTGTGGCCTAATTATGATTTTAAGCACCCCTCTTCTAAAGGAAGGGGCTGTGTTCCTGACTTGCTAGTTGTTTGGCATTGGGTGTCCAGCACTGTATCTTGCAGGTTGTTGAGTGAAGCTGGGTCTTGGTGTTGAGATGGAGATCTCTGCGAGATTTTCGTCATTTGGTATTATATGGAGCTGGGAGTTCTCTTGTGGACCAGTGTCCTGAAGTTGGCTCTCCCACCTCAGAGGCACAGCCCTGATGCCTGGCTGGAGCACCAAGAGCCTTTCTTCCACAAGGCTCAGAATAAAAGGGAGAAAAAATAGAAAGAATGAAAGAAGATAAATTAAAATAAAATAAAAGTAAGGTAAAATAAAATAATGTTATTAAAATAAAAAATAAAAAAAAATTATTAAGGAAAAAAAAATTTTTAAGTAGAAAAAAAACGGATGGACAGAACCCTAGGACAAATGGTGAAAGCAAAACTATACAGACAAAGTCTCACAGAGAAGCATACACAATCACACTCACAAAAAGAGGAAAAGGGAAAAAAATAATGTATCTTGCTCCCAAAGTCCACCTCCTGAATTTGGGATGATTCGTTGTCTATTCAGGTATTCCACAGATGCAGGTACATCAAGTTGTTTGTGGAGCTTTAATTCACTGCTTCTGAGGCTGCTGGGAGAAATTTCCCTTTCTCTTCTTTGTTTGCACAGCTCCCGTGTTTCAGCTTTGGATCTGGACCCGCCTCTGCCTGTAGGTCGCCTGAGGGCCTCTGTTCTTCGCTCACACAGGACGGGGATAAAGGAGCAGCTGATTCAGGGGCTCTGGCTCACTCAGGCTGGGGGGAGGGAGGGGTACGGAAGTGGGGTGAGCCTGCGGCAGCAGAACCCAGCGTGATGTTGCAGCAGCCTGAGGCGTGCCGTGCGTTCTCCTGGGGAAGTTGTCCCTGGTCACGGGACGCTGGCAGTGGTGGGCTGCACAGACTCCCAGGAGGGATGGTGTGGATAGTGACCTGTGCTTGCACACAGGCTTCTTGGTGGTGGCAGCAACAGCGGCCTTAGTGTCCCATGCCCGTCTCTGGGGTCCGCACTGATAACTGCAGCTCACGCCCATCTCTGGAGCTCGTTTAGGCGGCACTCTGAATCCCCTCTCCTCGTGCACCAGGAAACAAAGAGGCAAGAAAAAGTCTCTTGCCTCTTTGGCTGCTCCAGACTTTTTCCCAGACTCCCTCCTGGCTAGCTGTGGTGCAGTTGCCCCTTCAGGCTGTGTTCACTCTGCCTACCCCAGTCTTCTCCCTGCAATCCGACCGAAGCCCGAGCCTCAGCTCCCAGCCCCCGCCTGCCCTGGCGGGTGAGCAGACAAGCCTCTCCGGCTGGTGAGTGTTGGTCGGCACCGATCCTCTCTGCGGGAATCTCTCCACTTTGCCCTCTGCACCCCTGTTGCTGCGCTCTTCTCTGTGGCTTCGAAGTTCCCCCCTCCACCACCCGCAGTCTCTGCCCACGAAGGGGCTTCCTAGTGTGTGGAAACCTTTCCTCCTTCACAGCTCCCTCCCACTGGTGTGGGTCCCATCCCTATTCGTTTGTCTCTGTTGTTTCTTTTTTCTTTTGCCCTACCCAGGTACGTGGTGAGTTTATTGCCTTTTGGGAGGTCTGACATCTTCTGCCAGTGTTCAGTGGTTGTTCTATAGGAGCAGTTTCACGTGTAGATGTATTTCTGATGTATTTGTGGGGAGGAAGGTGATCTCCACGTCTTACTTTTCCGCCACCTTCTCTCTCTTCTTATCTGTTTTATACATAATAGTTTGTATCTGTTAATCTCATGCACCTAATTTATCCCCCTTCCCCTTTGATATCCATGATTTTGATTTCTATGTCTGTGAGTCTGTTTCTGTTTTGTATATAGATTCACTTGTATTATTTTTTAGATTCTACATAAAAGTGATACATAATATTTGACTTTCTCTCTCTGACTTATTTCACTTATTATGATATTCTCTAGGTCTATCCATGGTGCTGCAAATGGCAATATTTCATTTTATTTATGGCTGATTAGTATTCCATTATACATATATATAAAATCTTCTTAAGCCAATTGTATCTTGATGGGCACTTGGGTTGTTTTTATGTCTTGCCTATTGTAAATAGTTCTGCTATGAATATGGGGGAGCATGTATCCTTTTGAATTAGTTTTCATCTTTTTCCAGGTATATGCCCAGGAGTGAGATTGCTGGATTATATGGTAGCTCTATTTTAATTTTTTAAGGAAATTCCATATAGTTGCCATAGTGGCTGCATGAATTTACAGTCCCACCAACAGTGTACAAGGGTTCCCTTTTCTCCACACCCTCACCAGAACTTATTATTTGTAGACTATTTATTTATTTATTCATTCATTCAATATTTTAAATTGAAGTATAGTTGATTTATAATGTGTTAATTTATGCTGCGTAGTAAAGTGATTCAGTTATACAAATATATATATATGTATACATTCTTTTTTAGATTATTCTTTTCCATTAAGGTTTATCATAAGATACTGAATATAGTTCTCTATGCTCTACAGTAAGACCTTGTTATTTAATTAAAAAAAATTTTTTTCTAGACTTTTTGATAATAGCTAATCTAACTGGTATGAGGTGATACCTCACTGTAGTTTTGATTTGCATTTCTCTAATAATTAGTGATGTTCATCATATTTTCATGTGCATATTGGCCATCTGTAAGTCTTCTTTGGAGAGTTGTCTGTTTAGGTCTTCTGCCCATTTATTTTATTAGATTGTATTTTTTTATATTAAGTTGTATGTGCTGTTTGTATATTTTGGATATTAATCCCTTGTTCATCACATTGTTTGCAAATATTTTTTCCCATTCTGTAGGTTGTTTTTTCATTTTGTTGTTGATTTCTTTTGCTCTGCAAAAGCTTTTAAGTTTAATTAGGTCTCATTTTTCAATTTTTGCTTTTATTTTATTTGTCAAAGGAAATACTGCTACAATTTATGTCAGAGAATGTTTTGCCTATAAGACATGGTGTCATGTCTTGTATTCAGGTCGTTAAACCACTTTGAGTTTATCTTTGTATATGATGTGCAGGAGTGTTCTAATTTCATCAATGTACATGTAACTGTCCAGCTTTCTCAACACCACTTGCTGAAGAGACAGTATTTTCTCCTTTATATATTCTAGCGTGCTTTGTCATAGATTAATTGACCACAGGTGTGTGGGTTTACTTCTGGGCTCTCTATTCTGTTCCATTGATTTATATGTCGGTTTTTGTGCAAATACCACACTGATTATTATAGCTCATTAGTATTTTCTAAAGTGTGGGAGGTTATGCATCCAGGTTTGTTCTGTTTCCTCAGGATTGCTTTGGCTTCTGGGTAATTTTTGGTTCTATATAAATTATAGGATTATTTGTTCTGGCTCGGTGAAAAATGTCATGGGTGTTTTGATTGGGATTGCATTAAATCTATAGATTGCTTTGGATAGTGTGGCCATTTTAACAATATTAATTCTTCCAATACAAGAGCATGGGATATCTTTCCATTTCTTTGAATCATCTTCAATTTCCTTTATCAGTGTCTTATAGTTTTCAGCATATAACTCTTTCATCTACTTGATTAAGTTTTTTCCTAGGTATTTTTATTTTTTTTACATTTTAAAAGGATATATTTTTTTTACTTTCTCTTTCTGACATGTCATTGTTAGTGTCAAGAAATGTAACAGATTTCCATATATTAATCTTGTATCTTACTACTTTGCTGAATTCATCTATTAGTTCTAAAGTTTTTGTGTGGATTAGAGTTTTTTATATAGTGTATCATGTCATCCACAAATAGTGACAGTTTTACTTCTTCCCATCCAATTTGGATACTTTTAATTTATTTTTCTTGTCTGATTGCTGTGGCTAGGACTTCCAATACTATGCTGAATAGAAGTGGTGAGAGCAAACACAATTGTCTTGTGCCTGAATTTACTGGGAACACTTTCAACTTTTCACTGTTGAGTATCATGTTGGCTGTGGATTTGTTGTGGCTTTTATTATGTTGAGATATATTCCCTCTGTATCCACTTTGTTAAGAGTTTTTATCATGAATAGATGTTAAATTTTATCAAATGCTTTTTCTGCATCTATTGAGATGATCATGTGGTTTTTGTTTTTTCTTTTGTTAATGTGGTGTACCACATTTATTGATTTGTATATATTGAACTATCTTTCTGACACTGGAATGACTCTAACTTAATCATGTTGTATGATTCTCTTTATATATTGTTGGATTTGGTTTGCTAATATTTTGTTGGGGATTTTTGCATCTATGTTCATCAAAAATATTGGCCTGTAGTTTTCTTCTTTTCTTCTTCTTCTTCTTCTTCTTCTTCTTAGGGTCTTCTTTCTGCGTATTCTTCTCTTCTTCTTTCTTCTTCTTCGTTTGTCTTCTTCTTCTTTTCGGGTCTTCTTCTTCTGTCTCTTCTTCTTCTTTTCTTCTTCTTCTTCTTCTTCTTCTTCTTTTCTTCTCTTCTTCTTCTTCTTCTTCTTCTTCGTCTTCGTTCTTCGTTCTTCTTCTTTTCTTGCTTCTTCTTCTTCTTCTTCTTTCTCTCTTCTTCTCCGCTTCTTCTCCTCCTTCTCCTCCTCCTCCTCCTCCTCCTCCTCCTCCTCCTCCTCCTCCTCCTCCTCCTCCTCCCCCTCCTCCTCCTTCTTCTCCTTCTTCTTCTTCTTCTTCTTCTTTCTTCTTCTCCTTCTCCTTCTCCTTCTCCTTCTCCTTCTCCTTTCTTCTTCTTCTTTCTTCTTCCTCTTCTTCTTCCTCTTCTTCTTTTCTTCTTTTTTTTGGTGTCTTTGTCTAGTTTTAGCATCAGGGTGATGGTGGCTTCATGGAATGTATTTGGGAGTGTTCTCTCCTCTTCAATCTTTTGGAATAGTTTGAGAAGTATAGGTATTATTTCTTCTTTGTATGTTTGGTATAATTCCCCTGTGAAGCTGTCTGGTCTTGGGCTTTTATTTACAGGGAGTTTTTAAATTACAAATTCCACTTCACTTTCAGTGATTGGTCTGTCAACTTATCTGTTTCTTCTTGACTCAATTTTAGCAGGCTGTATGTTTCTCGAAACTTGTCCATTTCTTCTAAGTTGTGAAATATGTTGGCATATAACTATTCATAGTATTCTGTTATGATTTTTTTGTATTTCTGCAGTATTATGGGGTTTTTTTTCTCCTCTTTCATTTCCTATTTTGTGTATTTGGGTCCTCTATCTTTTCTTCTTGGTGAGCCTGGCTAAAGATTTGTCTACAGTGTTTATATTTTCAAAACACCAGCCATTGGTTTTATTGATCATTTCTATTTTTATTGATCTCTATATTATTTATGTTTTCTCTCTGATCTTTATTATTCCTTTCCGTCTCCTGACTTTGGGTTTTGTATTCTCTTTTTCTAATTCTTTTATGTGGTATTTTAGGGTGTTAATTTGAGATTTTTCTTATTTCTTGAGGAAATCCTGTATTACTCTGAACTTCCCTCTCAGAAGTGCTTTTGCTGCATTGCATACCATTTTGTAAGTTTGTGTTTTCATTGCCATTTGTCTTAAGATATTTTCTGATTTCTTCCTTGATTTCATCATTGACCCATTGTTTTTTTAATATCAAGTTGTTTGGTCTCCAAGTGATCATTTTTTCCCTGTTTTTTTTTTTCTGTGGTTTATTTCTAGTTCCATATTGTTGTGGTCAGAAAAGATGCTTTAAATAATTTCTATCTTCCTTAATGTGTTGAGGTTTCTTTTGTGACCTAGTATGTGGTTTATTTTGGAGACTATTCCATGTGCACTTAAAAGGAATGTGTGTTTTTTTTTGATATAGTGTCCTGTAGATATCAGCTAAGTCCAACTGGTCTATTGTGTCATTTAGGATGTTTGTTGCCTTATTGATTTTTCTGTCTGGGAGATCTGTCCATTGATGTCAGTAGTATGTTACAATCTCTTACTATTATTGTATTTCTGTCAATTTCTCCCTTTATGTCTGTTAGTATTTGTTTTATATATTTAGGTGTTCCTATATTGGGTGCAAATATGTTAATGAGTGAAATAACCTTTTCTTATATTGATCCCTTTATCACTGTATAGTGTCCTTTGTCTTTCTTTATGGACTTTGTTTTAAAGTTTATTTTGTCTGATATGAGTATTGCCACCCTCGCTTTCTCATTGTTTCCATTTACATGAAATGTCTTTGTCCATCCCCTCACTTTCAATCTCTGTGTGTCTTTCACTCTAAAGTGACTCTCTTGTAGGCAGCATATTGTAGGTTCTTATTTTTTTTAATTCAATCTGCCACCCTATGTCTTTTGATTAGAGCATTTAGTTCATTGACATTTAAAGTATTATTAATAAATATGTACTTATTGCTATTTTAAACCTTCCTTTCCAGTTGATTTTGTAGTTCTTCTTTGTTCATGTCTTCATTTTATTTTTCCTTTTGTGGTTAGGTAAAAGTTTCCTTTTTTAATATGCTAGAGTTCCTTTCTTTTTGATTTCTCTGAATCTATTGTGTGTTGTTGATTTGTGGTTGCCCTGGTTTACAAGTATGTTAACCCATAACTATATCTACCTACTTTAGTCTGATAGTCATATAAATTCAAACACATTCTAAAAGATCTACTTGTTTTTACTCCCCTCTCTCATATTTTGTGATTATTATGTCTTATTTTTACATTTTCATTTTTACCCTTTTGATGTTAATTGTAGTTATAATTGTTTTTACAAATTTTTTGGATTGTTTTTAATCTATGTACTGACTAATTTTTAGTGATCTTCAATAACTTTATATATTTGCCTTTCTACTGTAATTTTCCTTTTTCTATAGATTCTTGCTTATTTTCTATTTAGAGAAGACCTTTCAATATATATTTTTAAGGTAGGTTTAGTATTGCTGTATTCTTTTAGTTTTTGCTTGCCTGAGAAAATATTTATCTCTCTATCTATTCTAAATGATATATTTACTGTGTAGAGTTTCCTAGTTTGCAGGTTTTTCCCTTTCAGGACTTGCGGTTTATCATGCCACTCCCTTCTGGTCTGCAAAATTTCTGCAGAGTGCTGATAATTTTATGGACATTCTCTCGTAACTGACTTTACTTTTCTCTTGCAGTCTTTAGAATCCTCTATTTTTAACTTTTGCCATTTTAATTATTATATATGCTGCTGTGGGTCTGTTTGGGTTCATCTTCTTTGGGATCCTCCATGCTGCCTGTACCTGGATATCTGTATCCTTCTTTAAGTTTGAGAAGTTTTCAGCCATAATGTCTTCAAATGCATTTTTTAAACATCTTTATTGGCGTATAATTGCTTTACATAGTTGTGTTAATTTCTGCTGTATAACAAGGTGAATCAGCTATATGTATAACATATCCCCATATCCCCTCCCTCTTGCATCTCCCTCCCACCCTCCTTATCTTACCCCTCTGGTGGTCACAAAGCACCAAGCTGGTCTCCCTGTGCTATGCAGTTGCTTCCCACTAGCTATCTATTTTACATTTGGTAGTGTATATATGTCAATGCCAATCTCTCACTTCATCGCAGATTACCCTTCCCCCTCCCTGTGTCCTCAAATCCATTCTCTATATATGCGTCTTTATTCCTGTCCTGCCCCTAGGTTCTTCAGAACCTTTTTTTTTTTTTTAGATTCCATATACATGTGTTAGCATACAGTATGTTTTTCTCTTTCTGACTTACTTCAGTCTGTATGACAGACTCTAGGTCCATCCACCTCACTACAAATAACTCAATTTCATTTCTTTTTATGGCTGAGTAATATTCCATTGTATAATTGTGCCACATCTTCTTTATCCATTCATCTGTTGATGGACACTTTCAAATGCATTTTTTTTTTTTTTTATTTATGGCTGTGTTGTGTCTTCGTTTCTGTGCGAGGGCTTTCTCTAGTTGCGGCAAGCGGAGACCACTCCTCATCACGGTGTGCGGGCCTCTCATCATCGCGGCCTCTCTTGTTGCGGAGCACAGGCTCCAGACGCACAGGCTCAGCAATTGTGGCTCACGGGCCCAGTTGCTCCGCGGCATGCGGGATCCTCCCAGACCAGGGCTCGAACCCGTGTCCCCCGCATCGGCAGGCAGACTCTCAACCACTGCGCCACCAGGGAAGCCCTCAAATGCATTTTTGATTCCCTTCTCTCTCTTCTCCTTCTGAGACTCCTATTATGTGTAGGTTGGTATGCTTTATATTATTCCATAGATCTCATACGTTGCTTTCCTTTTTTTTTTTTTTTTTTTTCATTTGCCTTTCTGTCTGCTGTTCTGATTGGGTGATGTCCATTATGCTATCTTCCAAATCACTTACTCATTCTTCTACATTATTTA
Organism: Balaenoptera musculus; assembly: GCF_009873245.2. NCBI lineage: Eukaryota > Metazoa > Chordata > Mammalia > Artiodactyla > Balaenopteridae > Balaenoptera > Balaenoptera musculus. Next base: position 48,840,907 of record NC_045801.1, on the reverse strand, counting down.
ATCTGCTATTCATTGCTTCTCAATTGGGTTTTATCTTGGCAATTGAGTTATCTAAATTTCATTTGTTCATTTCTATTGATAATTTTTCTTCATTCTTTAAGCATTTTTATTACCTCCTATTTTAACTCAGAGTCTAGTAGACTGGTGAGGTTTATTTCATTATTTTTCTTTTCAGAGGATTTCTCTTGCTCTTTTAATTGGGAATAGTTCCTCTGCTTCTATCATTTTACTTAACTTTCTCTGTCTGTATGAATTTTAGAGAAACCATTATCTACTGTGGTATCAAAGGGGTGTTTTTATGTGGGAATGTCCCTGTGTAGAATGTTGGAGTCCAATATTTTTGGTGCAAGGGGTATTTTTGGTATGGATGCCAGCCATGTCTTTCTTCCATGTGCTGGCTGTTATTCCCTTGATACAGGGTGTGATTGGTGTGGTGGTGTCCAGGGCCTGCACTGGATGCTGGGTGGGGTCTCCTCTTTGTTCCATGGTTGTCACAGCTTTGTTGGGGTTGGAGTCTGCTCCCCAGTTGTTGGACTAGAAGCCCTGGTGGTCAGGTTCAATAAGGCTCCATTGCACTTAGGTGCATGTTCTGTTCCAAAAGATGTGAGCATTGAAGCAAGTGAGGCCTGTGTGGTCACAGTTAATCTATGTGCTGTCCATGCTTCTGTTGTTCTGCCCAGAAGTAGCAGAAGTTGCAACTCTTTCTCCACTGCATTCATCCCAGATCTAGTGTAAGGCTTGCACTGAGGGTCAGAGCATTATGGCTGCAGGAATTGAGGTGGTTCTGCTGACACCTGGAATCCTGGGCTGTCTCTGAGGGAGGGCTGTCCTGGGACCTGTCCACTCCATATTTGGTTCTGAGCTGCAGTGTAGGGTGGTTGAAACCAGAGTGCTCAGAAATCATTCTCAGGGGTACCAGTCCTGTCCTGATTTTTTTGTTGTTGTTTTTTTCCCCTCTTACCTGGTTAAGTGGTAATCTTTCTTGCAGGTTTGATTGTATAAGACATCTTCTGCTAGTTTCCAGTTGTTTTTCTGTGAGAATTGTTCCACATGTAGATGTATTTTTGATATGTTTGTTGAGGGGAAGTGAGCTCCATGCCCTACTACTTCACCATTTTGTTCCACCACCACTCCTCTTTTCCAATGTCTGATGTGTCATATGAAGCAAGTTAGTAGATAAATGATTTAGAATTATTCTTCTTGAAAATAACACGCACACACTAAATGTAGTTCTTATTTATCTTTCTGTATTTGTGCTATTAATTTAATGTTATCTCCTTATTAACTGTATCTAGCTTTATTAACTGTATCTAGCTTCTTAAGTCCTGGTGGAATAACCTTGAATTGTTTAGCTGGTAATATTTGACAAATACTGGAAAATTTGGTTAGAATATGAAATTTAGTTCTCTTAAGAGCTCCTTTAGCCAGGATAATGTAACTGGAATTTTCTATAGGCCTCAACAGCCTGTTGATATTTTGGAATAAAAATCATCTCTAACAGGTATTTTTGCTATTTACTTGGTATTTTTCTTATTTGTTTATTTGTTTGCCTTTCCCATGGTCAGACTTCCATAATTTAGGCTGATAGAAAATAAGATCTCCTTTGTTTCAAAGTGAGCGATTCCTGAAATATTTTACAGCAAATCATGGTCTGTCTGTCAAGTTCCATGTATCCTCTTGGTTCCTATGTAGTAAATGTTTCCCGGTGACAATGCAATCACTCTTTGAAGATAAATGTGACTCCTGAAGAACCCAGGTTCTGCTCTACCTTCCAATCAAAGCTCTCAATAATCCTCTGGCTATCCCTACCACACGCAAAGAATTGCCAGGCTCAGTGCTGGGAACTAGCCAAAGGAAAATCACTCACTTCTCCTTCCTTCTACCTGTTACCTGTGGTGCCCCTAGTTGTATTATGCTGGGGGTGATGTTTCAAATTTAAATTTTTTGCTGTTTTTAGCTCTTCCCAGGAAATTAAACTTGTTTGGCTCCAAATTTCAGATTTGATATCTATCTGACATAAGTTTGTTTGTTTGTTTTACATTCACTAAGCTCCAGGTTTGACAAGCACAACATTCCTGTATGGAGAGATAGAGGATACTTGTGGTTTTTAAAGCCTTGCTTTACCTCTGCTGCATCTGAAGTCAATCCATTGACTATGAATTGGGATAACGAAATACCCCATGTGACAAATATATGTTAGATATTTTGATTATCGTGGCAATTACTTATTTAGAATATAATAAGTATTATAAGTAATTTGATGTTTCCTAAGAAATTGCAGGGCATTATTATAATTCACATTAATCATTGCCTCCAGATTACTTTGGATAATTGTCCTCATCTTCATAACATAACATCTCAATTCCCTCTCAAAGTCTTCTGAATATATTTCTAGGAATTTCTAAAGCTGTCTCAGAAAGTGCTCAAATTAATTTCAGCCTCCTTGGTGATATCCTTTATCCATACCTCAAAAGGAGGCTAAATCTTTGCCTCCACTTCTGCTGCAGCATCTTTTAGAAGAAATCTGATTCCTAAACAGGATACTGTGTCCCAGGGTCCTTAGAGCTGTAATCCTTCATAGAACTATAAAATCTGAATAAAATATGAAAACTAATCTTCTTGACAGAAGATCACCACACACTATGAGCCAATCATTAACAGAAATTTGCCTCTGATAGCCTTTTGAAACCATGGTACAGAGAAATAGAGTCCAAGCAGCAAGGAGCACTCTTATAGGAGAGAAGAAACAAATGATTAGAATTTGCTGTTTTCCAAAACAACTCAGCTTTGGAGACATGGTTTCATAGAAGTAAATAGCAAAGAGGGAATTTTAAAAATTTGTATAAAATCTCCTTAAAATACTAGCTGAATCCTAAAGATGCACATGTATAGTGCAACACTCTGAAAGACTTAAAAGAGAACAGAGATTATAGAGGTAGCAGAGAATTGGAGAGACACTGGAATCTTGGCCCAGTTTGAGTGGAAGATCTTGATGACTATGCATTCAGTTGAGACCACCAAACAGGCACATACATCAGTAAGGACCATACACTTTTTTAGGACTAAGATAAAAAAATTGAAAGGAAAGTTCCTAACAAAGTACAAAACTATAAAAGTAGAAAATTTCAACAGATAAACTTCAGAAAAACCAATGGAGGGTCTAAAATTTGAAAGTATAATATTAAAAAATTAAGAACTTATATGAGTATAAACTTAAGAATTCAATAGAAAATGTCCAAACTGAAACACATAGATATAAAAGAATGAGGGGGAAAAAACCTTCACAGAATGAAGTGTAGAGATATGTGGAACACACTTTAAAAAAGTGTAAAATTGATATTATTAAACTCCCAGAGAAGGGAGAAAATGGGATAAAGAAATATTAGGGGGAAAAAAAAGTTTAGCTTTAAAACTATGAAGAAAGACATCAATCTACTAATTCAGTAAGAACAGTGATTTCAAGCTGAATAAATACAAAGAAAACCAGGCCTAAATATTTCATAATCTCTGTATTCAAAATAAAGGTAAAGAGAAAAATCTTAAAAGTAGCCAGATTTTAAAAAAATACGATAAATACCAGGGGAACAAAAGAAATTACAGAATCCAGAAAGAAATGGAAAATAATCTTAAAGTTATAGGGTGGGAATAGTGGTGAGTGCCAACTTAAGATTCTATTCAACCAGAAACTCTTTCTAAGATAAAGATGTATTTATTATCTATTGCTGCAAAATAAATTATCCCAGAGTTTAACAGCCTAAAACAACACTGATTTATACCTTACAGTTACTGTGGGTCAGAAATCTGAGCACAGCCTGACTGGGCCATTTGACTCAGTGTCTCTCATATCCTGTGGTCTTATTTTAAAGTTCAGCTGGGGAAGGATCTTCTTTAAAACTCAGGTGGTTTTGGCAATATTATTTCCTAGTGGGCTATTGAACTGAGGGCCTCATTTACCTCCTGGCTGACAGCTGGAGATTGTCCAGTTCCTTACCACCAGGGCTTTTCCAACATAGCAGCTTGTTTCATCAAAGCTAGCAAGAGAAGGAGTGTGCTAGAATGAAAAAAGTTACATTCTTTTGTAATCTAATATAAGTGATATTCCATCATGTTTTTTTGTATTTATTTAGTTAGTGAGAAGCAAGTCACCAGATCCTGCCCACACTCAAGGGGATGGGATTGCACAAGAGTTTGAATATCAGAAGGTGAGGATCATTAGGGTCATTTAAAAATCTGTCTACTGGGCTTCCCTGGTGGCGCAGTGGTTGAGAATCCGCCTGCCAATGCAGGGGACACGGGTTCGAGCCCTGGTCTGGGAAGATCCCATATGCCGCAGAGCAACTAGGCCCGTGAGCCAGAGCTACTGAGCCTGCGTGTCTGGAGCCTGTGCTCCACAACGAGAGAGGCCGCGATGGTGAGAGACCCATGCACCGCGATGAAGAGTGGCCCCCGCTTGCCGCAACTAGAGAAAGACCTCACACAGAAGTGAAGACCCAGCACAGCTAAGGGTAAAAAAAAAAAAAAAAAAAAAAAAATCTGTCTACAAAAGAGGAAAAATAAAGACTTTGTCAGTGTGTCCTTTTCCTCCTCCCAAATGGGAGAATTGTTTAAATTAAATGAAAACTTACAACATACCTCATTAATTATATATAATAAAGCAATATAAAAGGGATTTTAAAATAGAAATGATAAAAATATTGCAAAATATGAGAGAAAGAAAAGAATTAATGAGACCAGAGCAGAACCTTATGATGAAAGAGAGTAGCTACTTCTGAATACCTGTATCAAACATTAGTTCACACATTTTACATAAATTATAATAGAAATACAGATAGGAGTGGATGTAAACGTGAAAACATAAGGCCTATAAAAGATTAATGTTATAAATTCTGTATTAATTTATATGAGTCAAAGTTTGATTGAAAATTATTTGAAATTGAGTACTTTAGTAACATTAAAAGTTGAAGGAACCAAAGAAAATCTCACTTATTCATGAAATGAAAAGTAAGGTAAAATAAAAATGATTTTACTATATAGCTCAATAATTTTTGGATTTAATTGACCTGGAAGATGTTCACAAGCAGTAAGTAATAGTTTTAATTATTGATGAAGTAAATACATGTATGAGTATAAAACTGCATATGGAAAATGAGAGAGGACAGCAGTTTAATGAATGTATTCTTTTTCTTTTAATGGTTTTTAATAAAATGATTGATTAATTACAATTGAATTATTTGTCATTGTTGCTATATATTTTTTAACTTTTTATTTTATGTTGGTGTATAGCCAATTAACAATGTTGTGATAGATTGAGGTGCACAGCAAAGCGACTCAGCAATACATATATATGTATCCATTCTCTCCCAGACTCCCCTCTCATCCAGGCTGCCACATAACATTAAGCAGAGTTTCCTGAGCTATACAGTAAGTCCTTGTAGGTTATCCTTTTTAAATATAGCAGTGTGTACATGTCAATCCCAAACTCCCTAACTATCCCTTCCTTCCACCCATCCCCCTGGTAACCATAAATTCATTCTCTAAATCTGTGAGTCCATTTCTGTTTTGTAAATACATTCTTTTGTATCATTTCTTTTTAGATTCTGCATATAAGTGATATCATATGATATTTCTCTTTCTCTCTCTGACTTACTTCACTCAGTTTGACAATCTCTAGGTCCATCCATGTTGCTGCAAATGGAATTATTTCATTCTTCTTTATGGCTCAGTAATATTCCATTGTATATATATACCACATCTTCTTTATCCATTTCTCTGTTGATGGACTTTAGGTTGTTTCCATGTCTTGGTTATTGTAAACAGTGTTGCAATGAACATTGGGGTCCATGTATCCTTTTGAACCCTGTTTTTCTCTGGATATATGACCAAAAGTGGGATTGCTGGATCATATGGTAGCTCTATTTTTAGTATTTTAAGGAACCTCCATACTGTTCTCCATTGTGGCTGTACCAATTTACATTCCCACCAACAGTGTAGGAGGATAGCCTTCTCTCCACACCCTCTCCAGCATTTACTGTTTGTGGATTTTTTGATGATAGCCATTTTGAGTGGTGTGAGGTGATATCTCATGGTAGTTTTGATTTGCATTTCTCTAATTATTAGCAATATTGAACATCTTTTCATGTGCCTCTTGGCCATCTGTATGTCTTCCTTCGAAAAATGTCTATTTAGGCCTTCTGTCCATTTATTGATTGGGTTGTTCATTTTGATGATATTAAGCCGCATGAGCTGTTTCTAGATTTTGGATATTAATCCCTTGTCAGTCACATCATTTGCAAATATTTTCTCCCAGTCTGTGTGTTGTCTTTTCATTTTGTTTATGGTTTCTTTTGCTGTGCAAAAATATTTGAGTTTAATTAGGTCCCATTTGTTTATTTTTGTTTTTATTTCCATTACTCTGGGAGTTAGATTGGAAAAGATATTGCTGCGATTTCTGTCAGAAAATGTTCTGCCTATGTTTTCCTCTAGGAGTTTTATAGTGTCCGGTCTCACATTTAGGTCTTTAATCCATTTTGAACTTATTATTGTGTATGGTGTTAAAGAATGATCTAATTTCATTTTTTAACATGTAGCTGTCCAGTTTTCCCAGCACCATTTGTTGAAAAGACTGTCTTTCCACATTGTATAGTCTTGCTTCCTTTGTCACAGATTAATTAACCATAGGTGTGGGGATTTATTTCTGGGCTTTATATCCTCTTCCATTGACCTACAGTTCTATTTTTGTGCCAGTACCATACTGGTTTGATGACTATAGCTTTGTAGTATAGTCTGAAGTCAGGGAGCCTGATTCTTCCAGCTCCATTTTTCTTTCTCAAGATTGCTCTGGCTATTCGGGGTCTTTTGTTTCTCCACACAAATTTTAAGATTTTTCTGTTCTAGCTCTGTGAGAAATGTCATTGGTAATTTGATTGAGATTTCATTGAAACTATAGATTGCCTTACCTTGGGTAGTATAGTCATTTGACAATATTTATTCTTACAATCCTAGAACATGGTATTTCTTTCCATCTGTTCGCGTCTTCTTTGATTTCTTTCATCAGTGTCTTACAGTTTTCAGAGTACAGGTTTTTGTCTCCTTAGGTAGGTTTATTCCTGGGTATTTTAATCTTTTTGATGCAATGGTAAATGGGATGAATTTCTCTTTCTGATCCTTCATTGGTAGTGTATAGAAATGTAACAGATTTCTGTGTATTAATTTTGTTTTCTGCAACTTTACCAAATTCATTGATGAACTCTAGTAGTTTTCGGTTAGCATCTTTAGTATTTTCTATGTATAGTATCATGTCATCTGCAAACAGTGACAGTTTAACTTTTTCTCCAATTTGCATTCCTTTTATTTCTTTTTCTTCTCTGATTGCAGTAGCTGGGACTTCCAAAACTATGTTGAATAAAAATAGTGAGAGTGGGCATCCTTTTCTTGCTCTTGATCTTAGAGGAAATGCTTTCAGCTTTTCACCATTGAGTATGAGCTGTAGGTTTGTGGTAAATGGCCTTTATTATCTAGATGTAGGTTCCCTCTATGCTTACTTTCTGGAGACTTTTTATCATAAATGAGTGTTGAATTTTGTCAAAAGCTTTTTCTGCATCTACTGAGATGATCATATTGCTTTTATTCTTCAATTTGTTGATGTGCTGTATCACAATGATTGATTTGTGGATAGTGAAAAATCCTTGCATCACAGGGATAAATCCCACTTGATCATGGTGTGTGATCGTTTTAATGCATTGTTGGATTCAAATTACTAGTATTTTCTTGAGGATTTTTGCATCTATGTTCATCAGTGATATTGGCCTGTAATTTTCTTTTTTTGTAGTAACTTTGTCTGGTTTTGGTACCAGGGTAATGGTGGCCTCATAGAATGAGTATGGGAGTTTTCCTTCCTCTGCAATTTTTGGGAACAGTTTGAGAAGGATAGGTGTTAGCTCTTCTCTAAATGTTTGATAGAATTTACCTGTGAAGCCATCAGGACCTGGACTTTTGTTTATCTGCAGTTTTAAAATCACAGTTTCAATTTCAGTGCTTGTAATTGGTCTGTTCATATTTTCTAATTCTTCCTGGTTCAGTCTTGGGAAACTGTACTTTTTGAAGAATTTATCCATTTCTTCCACGTTGTCCATTTTATTGGCATACAGTTGCATATAGTAGTCTCTTATGATCCTTTGCATTTCTGTGGTTTCAGTTGTAAGCTCTCCTTTATCATTTCTAATTTTATTGATTTGAGTCCTCTCCCTTTTTTTCTTGATGAGTCTAGCTAAAGTTTTATCAATTTGGTTTATCTTTTCAAAGAACCAGCTTTTAGTTACATTGATCTTTGGTATTGTCTTCTTTGTCTCTATTTCATTTATTTCTGTTCTGATCTTTATGATTTCTTTCCTTCTATCTACTTTCAGTTTTGTTTGTTCTTCTTTCTCTAGTTGCTTTAGGTGTAAGATTAGGTTGTTTATTTGAGATTTTTCTTATTTCCTGAGGTAAGATTGTATTGCTATAAACTTTCCTCTTAGAAATGCTTTTGCTGTACCCCATAGGTTTTGGGTCTTTGTGATTTCATTTTCATTTTTCTCTAGGCATTTTTTTCATTTCCTCTTTGATTCCTTCAGTGATCTCTTGATTATTTAGTAGCATATTGTTTAGCCTCCAAGTGTTTGTTTTTTATACTTTTTTTTTCTTGTAGTTTATTTCTAATCTCATAGTTTCGTGGTCAGAAAAGATGCTTGATACGATTTCAGTTTTCTTAAATTTACTGAAGCTCACTTTGTAGTCCAGGATATGGTCAATCTTGGAGAATGTTCCATATGCACTTGAGAAAAATGTGTATTCTTCTGCTTTTGGATGGAGTGCTCTATAAATATCAATTAAGTCCATCTGGTCTAATGTGTCATTTCAGGCCTTTGTTTCCTTATTGATTTTCTGTCTGGATAATCTGTCCATTGATGAATGTGGGGTGTTAAAGTTCCCCACTCTTATTGTGTTACTCTCTATTTCTCCCTTTATGGCTGTTAGTATTTGTCTTATATATTGAGGTGCTCCTATTTTGGGTGCATATATGTTTATAACTGTTATATCTTCTTTTTGGATTGATCCCTTGATTGTTATGTAGTGTCCTTCTTTGTCTCTTATAACAGTCTTTATTTTTAAGTCTATTCTGTCTAATACAAGTATTGCTACTACAGCTTTCTTTTGATTTCCATTTGCATGGAATAACTTCTTTCATCCCATCACTTTCAGTCTGTATGTGTCCCTAGGTCTGAGGTGGGTCTCTTGTAGACAGCATATATATGGGTATTATTTTCATATCCATTCATCCAGTCTATGTCTTTTGGTTGACACAGTTAATCCATTTACATTTAAGGTAATTATCGATATGTGTGCTCCTATTGCCATTTTCTTAATTGTTTTGTGTTTGTTTTTGTAGGTCTTTTTTCTTTCCTTCCTCTTTTGTTCTCTTCTCTTGTTGTTTGATGACCATCTTTAGTGTTGTATTTGGGTTGCTTCTTCTTTTGTGTGTGTGTATCTAATGTAGTTTTAGTGTTCGCTATTCCCATATTTGTTATAGAGGTCTACATATGTACCAGGTTTTTTAGGTTGCTAGTCTCTTTCTGGCCTAGAGGAATTCCTTAACATTTGTTACAAAGCTGGCCTGGTGGTGTTTAATTAGCTTTTGCTTGTCTGTGAAGCTTTTGATTACTCTGTCAAGTCTGAATGAGAGCCTCACTGGCTAGAGTATTCTTGGTTGTAGGCTCTTCCCTTTCATCACTTTAAATATATCATTCCATTCCCTTCTGACTTGGAGAGTTTCTGCTGAAAAATCAGCTGTTAACCTTATAGGAATTCCCTTGTATGTTATTTGTCATTTTCCCCTTGTTTTTAATAATTTTTCTTTGTCTTTAATTTTTGTCAATTTGATTACTATGTGACTCGGTGTGTTTCTCCTTGGGTTTATCCTACCTGGGATTCTCTGTGCTTCCTGGACTTGGGTGGCTATTTCATTTCCCATGTTGGGGAATTTTCAACTTTTCAACTATAATCTCTTCAAATACTTTCTTGGGCCCTTTCTCTCTCTGTTCTCCTTCTGGGACTCCTATAATGCGAATGTTGGTGCATTTAATGTTGTCCCAGAGGTCTCTTAGGCTGTCTTCATTTCTTTTCATTCTTTTTTCTTTATTCTATTCCACAACAGTGATTTCCACTATCCTGTCTTCCAGTTTACTTATCCGTTTTTCTGCCTCAGTTATTCTGCTATTGATTCATTCTAGTGTATTTTTCATTTCAGTTATTGTATTGTTCATCTCTATTTGTTCTTTAATTCTTCTAGGTCTTTGTTAAACATTTCTTGCATCTTCTTGATCCTTGCCTCCATTCTTTTTCTGAGGTCCTGGGTCATCTTCACTATCATTATTCTGAATTGTTTTTATGGAAGGTTGCCTATCTGAACTTAATTTAATTGTTTTTCTGGGGTTTTATCTTGTTCCTTCATCTGGGACATAATCCTCCGCCTTTTCATTTTGTCCATCTTTCTGTGACTGTGGTTTTCATTCGGCAGGCTGCAGGATTGTAGTTCTTTTTGCTTCTGTTGTCTGCCCTCTGGTGGATAGGGCTATCTAATTAATGTATTCTTAAAAGTGACAGTTTAGCTTATATTCTGTTGCCTCAGGAAATAACCTTGGTTGTTTTTTTTTTTAATATCCAAAAGACATGCTACTGATACTGAGCTGATAGCAATTACCCTTGCCCTTTTAATGTTATTTTCAGATGGATTTGTCCAGTCAACACAGCACTCCATCTGCCATTTAATCATCCATTTATTGATTCAACAAATATTTATTGAATATCAGACACTATTTTAATCATTTTTCTATGTACTAATATTGAGCTTACATTTGTCTCATGTGATTCCAGATTGCTTCTTGTGCACCATTAAGAAGAGAAGCTAAAAAAAAAAAAACAACTAAAACAGATACAATTATATTCTCACTATTTTTTCTTTCTATATGTTATATCCATATCCATGCTTAAGTATTTTTACTTCCAATATAGGGAGCACTATTTTAAGTGTCATATTTTTAGAACTGAGTATACAGCTAAACCTAAAGTGAAATCCATAGATTAGATGTGTCTGACAGACTGCTGGGTTCAACTCATCCCCAACTTCATGTATTGTCTAGCACAAATGTTTTTGTTTTTTTGTTTTATTGGGTTTTTTTAATGGTGGTTTATGTACAAATGCCTGGGAAAGGGAATGCCTACTTCTATTTCTAGCCAAGTTAACTAGATCAGAGCCTTAGAGAGATTGAAACTGCAGGTAGTCACTTAAGGGTATACACACAGAAAGGATTTTTTAAAATATGGGTATAGATATAACTCAGTTTTGGTCCCAAGCTGACACAGAGAGACACAGAAAAAGGCAGGAAATCTGTCACATGGTTTCTTGGTCAGCTAGAATAGCCTCAGGAAAGCTATGCAAAGGAAGAAGCAACTGAAGAGAAATGACTTGAAACTGAGGACGAGAATTGTGTATGGGCACATGGGAATCAGGCCTAAGGACTACTTTACAAAATAAATCATCTATATTTTGAAGTCTAGATGTCATTTAATAACAAGAAGATAAAAAGTCCCTAGAAATATTGTTTACTGCATTCAAGACCCCATTTATATTCTACAGCCTGGACTAGCATGATTTAGAGAAAATGCTCTGCAGAGCAACAGGTGGATTAAAGTGACACCAGAATGAAGAGAAGGAATCTAATGAAGGGGCAATTGGAAAAAACCTAGATGAGATGGTTAAGGTTTGAGTAACTTTGTTTCAGTAGACACAGAGAGAATGAGACTAGAGGGATATGGAGGAAATAAGACTTGGTTGTAGATTAATTGGAGTTTGAAGAAGAGAGGGTATTCTAACAAAGTTTTGTCCTGGATAACTGAAAAATTGGTACAATATATACAGGGAATTCAGGAGGAGAAGGATTTTATGCTGAGTAAAGATATGTTTAAAGAATCTTGGAGTCATGCAGTGGGTGACTGATCTACAAGAAAGCAGAAACACCATCTGAAGCATGGAAGAAAGAAGTCTACTTAAAGATACAGGTCTTGGGAATCATTACCTGAAGTCATGGATGTAAATATGTCCACCATTAGAGTATATAGAAAGTAGAAAGCTATGTGTAGAATTCTAAAAGATACATACATATCAGTGGTAGGGTGTACTTAAATGGCTAGAAATTTAGAAAAAAGAGTATAAGATGATGACATGGATACCAATAGACCTTCAAGAAATATGGTGCATTTAATATTGTCAAATGTCACTAAGAGTAAGATCAGAAAATATATCACAGTTACTAATGAGAATAATTTCAGTCTGTGATGAAAGAGGGTCCTAACCAGTTAATTGTGGTGATAGTCTTAGAGAAAATATAAAAATACAGATAATTCAAAAAACGTGATTGTGAATCAAAGAGGAAAATTTGAGTAGACTTTTGAAATGTTGATGATAATAAAGATATAAGGAGCTCTTACAGCCTGACATTTCTATGTAATTTATGTTCATAAGTAATGTATGTACTCATTCAACCCTTATAAGAAATAAAAAAAAAAAAAAACACAGGAATACAGATTTTCATTCAAACCTCATAAGAAGTAAATAACTGAGAGACATGGCTTCAGTTTCACAAACAGATATACAGAAAGATCCAGAGTTGCTTAAGTTCACTCAACTAGTAATTGACAGAACTAGAATTTTAACCTACATAGATTTTTAGCCTCTACTCATTACTCAATTTTGCCACACCTGTAAATGAAGGAGAGTGATGGATCATTCCTACACATGAAAGGAAAAATCACTGGGCATTCTTTTATGAATCTTCAAAAACTTCACTGAAATCCATGATGTTTTTTGTGTTAAGTACTTTTAAAAAATATTCTAATTATCTGAATAAAATACCAGAATAAATTCATATATGGTGCCCAGCCATATTTCATATTTTAGGGGCTCAGTTTAAATATTACCATCAGAGAGAATTTCACTGACCTCCTAAGATAAAATGTGTAGTATTGAAAACATATATTCAATCTGTAATTTAAAATGTTATATTGTTTTCTTTCTATTTATCACCCCATCCCCTAAAACTTGAAAAGGCAAGGATTTTGCCTGTTATATTCTTGAGTGTATAATCAGAAAGCAGTATACCTGACACAGAATAAAAACACTTTAAAGTTTTCTGAGGAATGTATACGTGAATAAATGAATAGGTGGATGAATGAATGAACAGTGAACCAACTATGATGGTAAAGTTTAAAAATAAAATTTTGAGGACTATAATCTGAAAAATAAAGCCATTCTAGTTCCTTATGTGAAACATCTGGGATGTTTCAATAATTACTTAAAGGCAAAAGGACATAAAATTGAAATATGAAATATCCTAATACATATAGGATATATATATATATATATATATATATATATATACACACACATATATATATATAATTTCTAAACAATAATTCACCATTAAGCTAATGATTCTTCACAAAATTATTTGATAGAGGTTTACTATAGTTGGAATCTATATCACTTACACATTTATTTTATAGGAAAAGAGAAAGCAACATTATTTAGGAATAAAGCAAAAATAACCAAAGACAGGTGTTTAGGGAACTCACATTTTTTAATGTGACCAATTGTATAATAATTTACATTTTGATTTAGTTCGTATAATTATCTGATTTTATTGTAATAATTATGAATCTTTTGGTATTCTGACATCTTTATTGTTACCTTTGTTGAGAAAGGGATAACTTATTTACTAGGGTGGGAAAACTTTTTGTGTGTGTGTTTGCCAACGTACATCATAAACTATAAGTATATATGTAGAGTGAATCTATTGTCTAACTGAAAACACGTATAGAAAGAAATCACAGTAGAAGACAAAGGTCCTTTCAATGCAGCACAAATAATTGCTTTAATGAGATTAGCTTGAATTACAAATTTTACATAGTAATAGCACTTAGAGAAGATTATTTATTTATTTATTTTTAATTACATTTTTGGTTTTACTATTTTATATTTTTAATTAATTTTTATTGGAGTATAGTTGCTTTACAATGTTGTGTTAGTTTCTGTTGTACAGCAAAGTAAGTCAGTTGTGTGTTTACATATATCCCCTCTGTTTTAAATTTCCTTTCCATTTAGGTCACCACAGAGGATCGAGTAGAGTTCCCTGTGCTATACAGTAGGTTCCCACTAGTTATCTATTTTATACATAGTAGTGTATATATGTCAATCCCAGTCTCCCAATTCATCCCATCCACCTTCCCCCCTTGGAAACCATAAGTTTGTTCTCTACATCTGTGGCTCTATTTCTGCTTTACGAATAAGTTCATCTACACCATTTTTCTAGATTCCACATTTAAGTGATATTATGCTGGAGAGGATGTGGAGAAAAGGGAACCCTCCCACACTTTGGGTGGGAATGTAAATTGGTACAGCCACTATGGAGAACAGTATAGAGTTTCCTTAAAAAACTAAAAATAGAACAACCATATGACCCAGCAATCCCACTCCTGGGCATATACCCAGAGAAAACTATAATTCAAAAATATACATGCACCCTAATATTCATTGCAGCACTATTTACAATAGCCAGGACATGGAAGCAACCTAAATGTCCATCAACAGAGGAATGGATAAAGAAGATGTGTTACATATATACAATGGAATATTCTCAGTCATAAAAAGGAATGACATAGTGCCATTCGCAGAGACGCAAATGAACCTAGAGACTGTCATACAGAATGGGGTAGTCAGTTAGAGAAGACAAATTAGAAAACTAATTTTGTAACACCTGATTCAGTTTTTTTCATGGGTGGGGGGTAGTTATACAGTGCAGCAATAAACTTTCTACCTACTTAAATAATTCAGGTATTCTGCGGTTAGTTTCATTATCCAAGACTGAATAGCAAAAATATATTTCAGGGAAAATGAAAAATAATTGGTTACCAAGGAGATAACAGTTCTCGTGAATGTTGCTTGCCACCATGATGTCAAATATTTATGATTGTCTCCCAACCAGGGACTTCTGTATTTCTAGCTGTTAATAAGATGATAATGTTAACTTTTAATCTATTTTTAATATTTTAAGAGGGCTGATAAGGCCTAATAGGCTAATTTTAACAGAAAGACTTTTTGGTTTTTGGCTACATTATATAAAATTTAATATGGTCATATTAGATGACTATGGTGATGTAAATACACACATATATGTGTGTGCATATATATATATATGACAAAAATAAATCATTGATGGTTATTTGTAGGATAGGCCAACTCTTCTAAAACATGGCACATGGAAATTAAAAGACTACATTAAAATATGTGAAAAGTTTGAGGACAAATGGCCTTGGAAATAAGGTGGCTCACAAACATATGCTAAATATATTTTTTTAAATGAAGATGAGGATAAAAATCACAAATGGAAGATATTGTTGCAGCTAACTTTAGAATGTTATGATTAATATTAAGTACATAATTATATAAAATGAGAGAAGTGGCAATAATAATGAAAGTATCAAACTTAGTATAAGTTTTTGTGCTAGATTTTAAACTGCTTGACGGTAGAGTCTCTTTTTGCACACTGTAAGGCAGAATGTTCCAGATTTCAGTTGATCAGTCTTGTCCTCTTTGGTTTGAAGTCTTATTTTCTTACTTATTATTGTTTTCCATATTCTGAAGTTATGTAGATATTCTCCTGCCTGACCTTCTAAGAGTTTCAAAATTTTGAATTTCATAATTAAGCTTTAATGTAAGTGGAAAATTGTCTGTCTATGCTGTTATTCAGGATTCTATTTTTATTCCCATGTGGACTATGAATTGTCCTCAATATTATGTTGAATATATTAAACATTATATTGACTAATATATTGAATAAAAGGTGTTACATTGAATATCTTCTATTTATGTAGTTTGTTTCCCTGTTGATGTACAGTGTATCTGCTTCACAGATTTGAAGTTCTATCATTAAGTAAATGTATATTTAGAATTTTTATCTCCTTTTGATGAAATGACTCACTGCTCATTAGGAAATGACCATAATTAACTCTGAATTTCTTAGCTCTCAATTCTGCTTTATCTGATATTAATATAACTACTCCAAGTTCCTTTGACTATTTTTTACTTGGTATGTATTTATCCATCATTTTACTTTTAACATTTTTATGTCATTTTATTTAAAATTTTAACTCCTGTAGATGGTAAAAAGTTGAGTTTTTATTTTTATTTATTTATTTATTTATTTATACAACCTAAAAATCTCTGCCTTTTAATTGGGATGCATAAGTTCAGCTCAACAAATGAAAACTACCCTCTGATCATATCACTAGCCACATAAAAAGCATTGGACAAAATCTAACACGTTTTTAACTAGTGTCATTTTTCTCTGCCTGAAGGACTTGCTTCAGCATATTTTAGAGTGTAGGTCTTCTGGTCATAATTTTTTTCAGTTTTATTATGCTTGAAATGTATTCAGTCTACATTTTTAAAAGATACTTTTGTTGCTTAAGAATTCTGGACTTACAGTTTTTCTCTAATACTTTAAAGATGTTTCTTCACTGCCCATTTGTGTAGATATTTTCCATGAGGTATCTGTTGCCATTTTTATATTTGTTCCTCTGTATGTAAAGCAACATTTTATCTCTGGCTACCTTTTTTAGACTTTCTCTTTTTTACTGTAATTGTTCAATTAATTATGCAATTTAATTTTAATGTGCAATTTAATTATAATGTGCTATAATTGTTTTCAGTTTTATGCATTATATTCATTAAGCTTGTTGGATTTTAATTTTTATCAAAGTTGAAAACATTTTCTATTTTTTCATCATAAATACTTTGTCTCTCTCTCTCTTTTCTCTTGTTTCAGCACTCCAATTACCCTTGTATTTGTTTGCTTAGAATTGTCCCAGAAAACTCATACTTTTTCCTTCCCTCTGTGTTTCATTTTCAATATTTTCCATTGTTATGTCTCCTAGTTCATGAATATTTTCTTCCAAAGTGTTTAATCTCATGATATCCTCAGCCAGTGTAGTTTTCTTCTAAAATATATTTATTTTTATATTGTAGAAGTTTGATCTGGGTTACTTTATATCATCCATATCTCTACATAATTTTTCCACATATAAAATACAGTTATAATGATTCTTAAATGTCTTTGTCTGATAATTCTGACACCTGAGTCTGTTCTGTTTTCGTTTTAATTATTTTTCTCATTACAAGTCTTATTTGTCTGTTTCTTTGCATACCAGATAATCTCTGATTGGATGATATACATTGCGAATTTTACCTTCTTGAGTAATAGATAATTTAATGTTCCTACAAATGTTCCTAAACTTTGCTCTGGGACTCAGTCAGTTACTTGGAACATTCTGAATTTCTGGGGTCTCGTTTTTGCAACTCTTCAACAGGTATCTGAGAAGCATTTAGTCTATGGCTAATTGTTCTCCATTACTGAGATAATAACCTTCTCCATTTTCTACACAATGACCATGAATTTTCAAGTTTTTTAGTCCGGCTGATGGGAATAGTTGGTATTCTTTGCCTTGTGTGTCAAATACTGTTTCTCTAATTCTTTCAGAAAACTTTTCCCCTGGCTTCAGATAGGTTCCTCAAATGCATAGACTTTTCAATATTTCATTTAATACTCAAGGGAGACCCTGTGCAGTTCTTCAATTCTTTTTATATGTAGCTTTCTACTCTCCAGTATTCTCTCTTGTAAATTCTAGTCACCTTGGTGTTTTGAAATGTCAGTTTCATATCCTCAACTTGGCAAGTTCAACCAGCTTCCCTTATGTTCCACGTCTTTTTACCCTGGTCTAAATTCTCTCAGTGAAGTAATCTGGGGCATGTTTCTTTCTTTCTAAGGATCATTGTCCTTTGTTGCCTAATATGCAGTGTTCTGAAAGCCATTGCTTAGTATATTTTGTCTGATTTCTTGGTTGTTTCAACTGGAAGTGTAAATCCAGTCCTTTTATACATCTCGGTCTGTAGTTTTCAATGTTCATTATTTTGTACATATAGTAGATGTAGTATAGTGCCTTTAATTTTCATCTCAAAATAGCTCATGTTCCATTTGTTGTTGTTCAGGGTTTGGATATCATCTTTATCATTATTTTGTGAAAATAGCAGTCCAGTTACAGCTTTATGTAATTTTTTAGAACTTTATTATAGGCATAATTTTTTGTTCAGTTATGAATTTATTAGTTTATATTTTATAAATTTATTAGTTTTTACTTGCTTTTAGAATGTAAAAAGTATACTTATTTTCTAATTTTATGATGTTCTTCATTCAAATCTAAATAGTATTTTTTGTATATTTTTGTTATCATTGTTATTATAGATATAGTTGATTTATAATTGATCTATTAACATTTGTTAAAGTTTCCTACTTTGTATTTCTACCAATTTCTCCTCACATGTCCAGTAATTTTTATTTATATGCCATGGTACTATGTTGATCAGGATTAAAGTTTTATCACTGTTTACTGTTTAATACAGATTTATATTTCTTAACTACACTAGATCTTAAAGGGACTCCAAATTAAAATGAAAGGAATAAAGGGAAAACACAGCAATGATTCATTTCTGCATAATGCAAGTAGGCTTAGAAGATTAGGGAGAGAACCACATACATCAATGCTAGAGAAATCTACTTTGTTTTCCAGTTCTTAGCAAAGATGTTTGCCTCTATGGGTGCTTCGTAACTTCTTTCACAATGTCATATTCACTTAGAATACTTGAGCATACTCTTCTCAAGAATGATCTACATGTCATTTCTCTATAGCTTCCTTCATCCTCTTGTGCCTAGTAGTATTTAAATACAATAGTATTTAATTAAGAACCATCAGATAATTCTTCTCAGTTTGCAGGGCCAGTGTTTATTTCCCTTTATTTATGTTTTCTCAGTAGTGGAATGTACACTTGATTGGGAATGGGGATAGTGGTTAAACTTGATAAAGTTACATTCCTGTAAGTAAAGTTACCCTCAAGGCTCCAGCACATACTAGCAGCTGGTTAAACACAGCTGTTACCTAACTTACTTGTGTCTTATTTTCTTCATCTGTAAAATTGAATTATTATTTGTAGCTGTAGCATGATGGTTATATGAGTTAATATAATCAAACAGAAAGCACAGTACCTGGCACAATTTAAGAAAACAATGAGCATATTCTATTATGATGATTATCATTAACTATTATGCAAAAAAGGAAAAAAAGAAAACCTCAAAGGTTGATTTGCACCTATGTGATGTTCTCTTTCTATTGAAATAAGAAAAGGAACAAATTCTTACAATATAAACATTATTGGAGGAGAGTGGTTGTTAGTGTCTGAAAAACCCTAAGTGAGAAATAAAATATTTGAAATATTTGGTACCTATCAAATTTTAAGAAAAATCTCTTCCCTTATGAATGATTAGGTATCTTGTACTTTTAAATTAATTCTTAAAACATTGACATATTGGGTTTTCCCTGGTGGCACAGTGGTTAAGAATCTGCCTGCCAATGCAGGGGACATGGATTCGAGCCCTGGTCCAGGAAGATCCCACATGCCTCAGAGCAACTAATCCCGTGTGCCACAACTACTGAGCCTGCGCTCTAGAGCCAGCGAGCCACAACTACTGAAGCCCGTGTGCCTAGACCCCATGTTCCACAACAAGAGAAGACATCACAATGAGAAGCCCGTGCACCACAACAAAGAGTAGCCCCCATTGGCTACAACTACAGGAAGCCTGCATGCAGCAATGAAGACCCAACACAGCAAAAAAAAAAAACAAAAAACAAATAAATGTTTAAAAATTGGCATATTAAGCATATGATTAAAGATAAGATTAAAATGTTTCTAATAAATTAAATTTAGCTCAAATTTACTAGACTTATTTTCTGGGGGAAAATTAAGAACACAATATTGTCTTGTCTCTAAGCCTCATTTTTTTGCTTCTATTTTTCCCACAGGAGGAAGATGATAATAATTAGCTCATAATAACACAGCACATAGAAAGTCCTCCATAAATAATAGCCATTATTACATAAAGGAATGAAGACAATACTCATATAAATACTATTAAAATGTTGCAAACATAAGTTCAGGGACACTGTAGTGTGTTTCCTGAGCATATAGTTGGGAGCTGCATTTAGAAAGCTCTTTGTTTAATGGGGGAAATATTTTCTTTGTTTGTTTTTTCTCTTTCTTTTTTCTACTTACCATGTCTGATTACTAAGTTGCCTAAATTTTAATATTTATAAGCTTTCAAATGTAAACAAATGTCCATCCTTTAAAAATCTGTAACCCCATAATTAATAACACATGTAATATGTTGAAGAGAGAACATTAGGATCAATTTCCAATTTACCTAAGTAGTCACAGAATTAATAGTGAATTATTTAAAGTTCATTGCCATGATTTTATATGCTTCTCAATTGTATTTAAAGCACTGGTGTCTTCTTAGCATAACACAATAATTGCACTAGGTAAAAGTCTTCTACACAGTTCCACTAATTGATTAAAATGATAATTTTGAAAGGCCATATTCCAGATGGAGGTTTTCAATTTGCATCAAACAAAAGTTCCAAATATTTTTGGAATTTTGTGGTTAAAATGGAATTAAGTAGAATTGAACTTAGAAAATATTGCTTAGGGATTTACTAAGATTCTAGGCTTGTCACTACAAATTTAAAAATTAGGTTCTTTGCCATGCATTAAAATATAAAAGGCAAGGAAATAGTAATTTAAGAAAAGGAGATTTTACTCAAAATGAAACTCATAATTGGTCTTTATTTTCAACCTGCTATGTTCTCAGACAAAGCAAACCAAAAATAAAAATAACAGCAATCATCATCATAGCTAAATAACTACAAAAATGACTTAGAATTAAGCTGCACTAAAAAATAGCTTATGCTCATCTATCATGAAAAATACATCTATCCAATTTTTTTTAAAAGTACTATGGGGATTTTTAAAGCTTAGTTACTCAGAAGCCAGATCAGGAAGGTGAGTCACAGTGAACTTAAGCGACCTGCGCAAGTTGTGATGGGAGTGTTCACATCCCATTTGAAAGAGAAAGTCCTGTAAATGTTTGATAGGCATAACCTTGACCCTCTCATCCATCTTGGCTCTGTCACAGATACAACTATCCATCGGTCTCAAGGGTCACATCTCTTCAAGGTAATGAAGGGTCTTTGAAGGTGATCTCCATTTATACCTCTGAAAAATAAAACTGCATTTTAGCAAGAATGGAGATAAGACCATACAAACATATCTTATGGATTGTGGTGAGGATTCAATGAGTTCAGAAAGTGAAGAGTTTAGAACACAGGAAGTGCTGCATAAATGCTAGCTATTCTTATCCATTAGAAGGCAAGCTCGAGAGCAACAGCCAACCCTACCTACCACCAGTCCCTCCCATCAGGAAACTTTCACAACCCTCTTAGATAGCCTCATTCAAGAGAGGGCAGACAGGGGAAGAAAAAAAAGTAAAATCCTGTAGCCTGTGGAACAAAAACCACATTCACAGAAAGATAGACAGGATGAAAAGGCAGAGGGCTATGTACCAGATGAAGGAACAAGATATAACCCCAGAAAAACAACTAAATGAGGTGGAGATAGGCAACTTTACAGAAAAAGAATTCAGAATAATGATAGTGAAGATGATCCAGTACCTCGGAAAAAGAATGGAGGCAAAGATCGAGAAGAGGCAAGAAATGTTTGACAAAGACCTAGAATAATTAAAGAACAAGCAAACAGAGATGAACAATAGAGTAACTGAAATGAAAACTACACTAGAAGGAATCAATAGCAGAATAACTGAGGCAGAAGAACGGATAAGTGACCTGGAAGACAGAATGTTGGAATTCACTGCTGTGGAACAGAATAAAGAAAAAAGAATGAAAAGTAATGAAGACAGCTTAAGAGACTGCTGGAACAACATTAAACACAACAACATTCACATTATAGGGGTCCCAGAAGGAGAAGAGAGAGAAACAGGACCCAAGAAAATATGTGAAGAGATTTTAGTCAAATACTTCCCTAACATGGGAAAGGAAATAGCCACCCAAGTCCAGGAAGTATAGAGAGTCCAATACAGGATAAACCCAAGGAGAAAGATGCCAAGACACATAGTAATCAAATTGGCAAAAATTAAAGACAAAGAAAAATTATTGAATGCAGCAAGGGAAAAACTACAAATAATATACAAGGGAACTCCCATAAGGTTAACAGCTGACTTCTCAGCAGAAACTCTACAAGCCAGAAGGCAGTGGCATGATATACTTAAAGTGATGAAAGGGAAGAACCTACAACCAAGATTATTCTACCTGGCAAGGATCTCAATCAGATTCGATGGAGAAATCAAAAGTGTTAGAGACAAGCAAATACTAATAGAATTCAGTACCACCAAACTAGCTCTACAACAAATGCTAAAGGAACTTCTCTAAGTGGGAAACACGAGAAGAAAAGGACCTACAAAAACAAACCCAAAACAATAAAGAAAATGGTCATAGGAACATACATATCGATAATTACCTTAAACATGAATGGATTAAATGCTCCAACCAAAAGACACAGGCTTGTTGAATGGATCCAAAAACAAGATCCATATATATGCTGTCTATGAGAGACCGACTTCAGACCTAGGGACACATACAGACTGAAAGTGAGGGGATGGAAAAAGATATTCCATGCAAATGGAAATCAAAAGAAAGCTGGAGTGGCAATACTCATATCAGATAAAATAAACTTTAAGAATGTTACAAGAGACAAGGAAAGACACTACATAATGATGAAGGGGTCAATCCAAGAAGATAAAACAATTAAAAATATATATGCATCCAACGTAGGAGCACCTCAAGACAAAAGGTAACTGCTAACAGCTATAAAAGAGGAAATCAACAGTAACACAAAAATAGTGGGGGACTTTAACACCTCACTTACACCAATGGACAGATCATCCAAACAGAAAATTAATAAGAAAACACAAGCTTTAAATGACACAATAGAAGAGGTAAATTTAATTGATATTTATAGAACATTCCATCCAAAAACAGCAGATTACACTTTCTTCTCAAGTGTGCACAGAACATTCTCCAGGATAGATCACATCTTGGGTCCCAAATCAAGCCTCAGTTAATTTAAGAAAATTGAAATCATTTCAAGCATATTTTCTGACCACAAGGTTATGAGATTGGAAATCAATTACAGGAGAAAAACATAAAAAATACAAAAACATGGAGGTTAAACAATACGTTACTAAATAACCAAGAGATCACTGAGAAAATCAAAGAGGAAATCAAAAAATACATAGAGACAATTGACAATGAAAACACGACGCTCCAAAACCTATGGGATGCAGCAAAAACAGTTCTAAGGGGGAAGTTTAAAGCTATAGAAGCCTACCTCAAGAAACAAGAAAAATCTCAAATAAGCAATCTAACCTTACACCTAAAGGAAGTAGAGAAAGAAGAACAAACAAAACCCAAAGTTAGCAGAAGGAAAGAAATCATAAAGATCAGAGCAGAAATAAATGAAATAGAAGAAAAGAAAACAAGAACAAAGATCAATAAAACTAAAAGCTGGTCATTTGAGAACATAAACAAAATTGATAAGCCATTAGCCATACTCATCAAGAAAAAGAGGGAGAGGACTCAAATCAGTAAAATTAGAAATGAAAAAGGAGAAGTTACAACAGACACCAAAATACAAAGCATCCTAAGAGACTACTACAAGCAACTCTATGCCAATAAAATGGACAACCTGGTAAAATGGACAAATTCTTACAAAAGTATACCTTCCAAGACTGAACCAGGAAGAAATAGAAAATATGAACAGACCAATCACAAGTAATGAAATTGAAACTGTGATTAAAAATATTCCAACAAAGTCCAGGACCAGATGGCTTCACAGGTGAATTCTATCAAACATTTAGAGAAGAGCTAACACCCATCCTTCTCAAACTCTTCCAAAAAATTGCAGAGAAAGGAACACTCCCAAACTCATTCTATGAGGCCACCATCACCCTGATACCAAAATCAGACAAAGATACTACAAAAAAAAGAAAATTACAGACCAATATCACTGATGAATATAGATGCAAAAATCCTCAACAAAATTCTAGCAAACAGAATCTAACAACACATTAAAAGGATCATACACCATGATCAAGTGGGATTTATCCCAGGGATGCAAGCATTCTTCAATATACGCAAATCAATCAATGTGATACACCATATTAACAAATTGAAGAATAAAAACCATATGATCATCTCAATAGATGCAGAAAAAGCTTTTGACAAAATTCAACACTGATTTATAATAAAAGCTCTCCATACAGTGGGCATAGAGGGAACCTAACTCAACATAATAAACGCCATTTACAACAAACCCACAGAAAACATCATTCTCAATGGTGAAAAACTGAAAGCATTTCCTCTAAGATCAGGAAAAAGACAAGGATGCCCACTCTCACCACTATTATTCAACATAGTTTGGAAATCCTAGCAACAACAATCACAGAAGAAAAAGAAATAAAAGGAAAAAAAAATCAGCAAAGAAGAAGTAAAACTGTCTCTGTTTTCAGATGACATGATACTATACATAGAGAATCCTAAAAACGCCACCAGAAAACTACTAGAGCTAATCAATGAATTTGGTAAAGTTGCAGGATATAAAATTAATGTACAGAAATCTCTTGCATTCCATTATACTAATGATGAAAAATCTGAAAGAGAACTTAAGGAAACACTCCCCGTTACCATTGCAACAAAAAGAATAAAATACCTAGGAATAAACCTACCTAGGGAGACAAAAGACCTGTATCCAGAAAACTATAAGACACTGATGAAAGAAATTAAAGATGGTATCAACAGATGGAGAGACATACCATGTTCTCAGACTGGAAGAATCAATATTGTGAAAATGGCTATACTACCTAAAGCAATCTATAGATTCAATGCAATCCCTATCAAATTACCAGTGGTATTTTTTATAGAACTAGAACAAAAAAATCTTAAAATTTCTATGGAGACACAAAAGACCCCAAATAGCCAAAGCAGTCTTGAGGGAGAAAAGTGGAGCTGGAGGAATCAAACTCCCTGAATTCAGACTACACTACAAAACTACAGTAATCAAGACAATATGGTACTGGTACTAAAACAGAAATACAGAAGAATAGAACAAGATAGAAAGCCCAGAGATAAACCCATGTACCTATGGTCAACTAATCTATGACAAAGGAGGCAAGGATATACAATGGAGAAAAGACAGCCTCTTCAATAAGTGGTACTGGGAAAACTGGACAGCTACATGTAAAAAAATGAAATTAGAACACTCCCTAACACCATACACAAAAATAAACTCAAAATGGATTAAAGGCCTAAATGTAAGACCAGACACCATAAAACTCTTAGAGGAAAACATAGGAAGAACACTCTTTGACATAAATCACAGCAAAATCTTTTTTGACCCACCTCCTAGAGTAATGGAAATAAAAACAAAAATAAACAAATGGGACCCAATGAAACTTCAAAGGTTTTGCACAGCAAAGGAAACCATAAACAAGATGAAAAGACAACCCTCAGAATGGGAGAAAATATTTGCAAATGAATCAACAGACAAAGGATTAATCTACAAAATATATAAACAGCTCATGCAGCTCAATATTTAAAAAACAAAAACCCAATCCAATAATGGGCAGAAGTCCTAAATAGACATTTCTCCAAAGAAGACATACAGATGGCCAAGAAGTACATGAAAACCTGCTCAACATCACTAATTATTAGAGAAATGCAAATCAAAACTACAATAAGGTATCACCTCACACCAGTTAGAATGGGCATCATCAAAATTCTACAAACAACAAATGCTGGAGAGGGTGTGGAGAAAAGGGTACCCTCTTGCACTGTTGGTGGGAACGTAAATTGATAGAGTCACTATGGAGAACAGTATGGAGGTTCCTTTAAAAACTAAAAATAGAATTACCATATGACCCAACCATCCCACTACTGGACATATACCCAGAGAAAACCATAATTCAAAAAGATACATGCACCCTAATGTTCATTGCAGCACTATTTACAATAGCCAGGTCATGGAAGAACCTAAATGCTCATCGACAGATGAATGGATAAAGAAGTTGTGGCACATATATACAATGGAATATTACTCAGCCATAGAAAGGAACGAAATTGGGTCATTTGTTGAGACGTGGATGCATCTGGAGACTGTCATACAGAGTGAAGTAAGTCAGAAAGAGAAAAACAAATATCATATATTAACGCATATATGTGGAACCAAAAAATGGTTCAGATGAACCGGTTTTCAGGGCAGAAATTGAGACACAGATTTAGAGAACAAACCTATGGCCACCAAGGGGGGAAAGTGGTGGGGGGTGGGGGTGGTGGTGTGATGATTTGGGCAATTTGGATTGACATGTATACACTGATGTGTATAAAATTGATGACTAATAAGAACCTGCTGTATAAAAAAATAAATAAAATAAAATTCAAAATTTCAAAAAAAAAGTTCTATGTGTTTTACAAGAAAAAATATTCATTGATACCATCTTTCTGTACACAATCAGGCAAACATTTTCTCCTCTAGAGTATTTGATTAAGAATAAGAATTCCGGGGCGTCCCTGGTGGCACAGTGGTTAAGAATCTGCCTGCCAATGCAGGGGACACGGGTTCGAGCCCTGGTCTGGGAAGATCCCACGTGCCGTGGAGCAGCTGGGCCCGTGAGCCACAATTACTGAGCCTGCGCGTGTGGAGCCTGTGCTCCGCAACAAGAGAGGCCGCGATAGTGAGAGGCCCGCACACTGAGATGAAGAGTGGCCCCCACTTGCCACAACTAGAGAAAGCCCTCACACAGAAACGAAGACCCAACACAGCCATAAATAAATAAATAAATAAAAATTTTTAAAAAAGAGTAAGAATTCCTTCAACCTTGAGAGCAACATGGAAACCATGAGAAAGATACGGTTTTAATGCTGTCAGTAGGCACTGTCCATTAATTCCTGGGAACTATGGCCACGATTGATAATCACCTGTTATTTTGACACATACCCTTGAGAAGGATCTTAGTAACCTTAGCTATTGTACTCCATTTGGTTTCTATCTTGTATCAGAATGTATTCACCATGTGTATAGTCACCAAGGAAGTTATTCATTTTCAATGTGTATTCTTTCAGGAGTTTCTCCAAAAACCTTAGTAAAGCCCTCATAAAACACTAGCATCTTTAGTCAAGGTTTTATTAAAAACCTGAATAAATCCATGTATATAGACCTCATATGTCAATATGACAATAAAACCAATTGAGGAAAGGAAGCAGAGGTCCAAAAAAGACTATGGGTGATGGCACCACAAAGCATAATTTGATTTATACCAAATTAATTGACTTCTTTATTCTGAATTTAATTTCATTCAAATATTTCCCTTCTAATAAATAAAGGTCTATCATATTATGTACTTAATAATATTTGAAAAAATCTGTCTTAATTCTTCTGATTTGAAAGTTAGAGGAAAACAAATGAAATAAGTATAGTCCTACATTTAAACTATAAGTAACACTAAAACTATTAGTTTTCTTATCTAGAAAGTTTTAAAGACAATCCATTCAATAAAATGTCACAATTAGTCATAACCAGCTTTGTAGAGAGTCAGTGTTCATCATTTCAACAGAGGAATCTGTTTTTTTAAATTCCTGCTATCCTTCTTAAAGAAATTACAAAATACATTTTCATTAATGTCCCTTGGAATTTGAAAATAAACTTGGCTTTGCCCATTATATCAGCTGAAGTTAACATGTTTTACCTCTGCTTTGTATTTCATTTTGATGTTGGCTCCTTCTGTATTACTACTTTTTTTTAAATTAATTAATTAATTAATTTATTTATGGCTGTGTTGGGTCTTCGTTTCTGTGTGAGGGCTTTCTTTAGTTGCGGCGAGTGGGGGCCACTCTTCATCGCGGTGCGCGGGCCTCTCACTATCGCGACCTCTCTTGTGGAGCACAGGCTCCAGACGCGCAGGCTCAGTAGTTGTGACTCACGGGCCTAGCCGCTCCGCGGCATGTGGGATCTTCCCAGACCAGGGCTTGAACCCGTGTCCCCTGCATCGGCAGGCAGATTCTCAACCACTTCGCCACCAGGGAAACCCTGTATTACTACTTTTAATGGTTATTTCCTTCACTAATTATTCCAGTATACTTCTAGGAAGCTCTTTTTAATGATAGCAAGCCCATCCTTGACCATCAGGAAAATTAACAATTCCACCCCGTTTTTTGATTCCATTTCTTAAAACTAATCTTATAAGTTCTTCATTGCCTACAGCTTTAGTCATTATTGTATGCGGCACAAAGCCAGGTTATGGACTATTGTTCCATTCACCTATCCCAAGGTACATGCAAAATCAGCGGCAAAACAGTGAACCAACAGACAAGTGTGGTTTCTTTGAATAGTCATAATTGCATAGTTGTTCCCTACAAAATTAAAAACAATCAGATTCCAAGAGTAGAATTTACTTTTACATCTCGCCAAACTAGAATGTGGTTACCAAGAAGAAATATTGCTTACATCTGTTTCTTCCCTAAATATATTGTGGCATTACATAGATACCAGCTTACTTTGAGTAAGTGAACATAATTATTTTATGTATTCCTTTTCTGAAAAAAAATCTACCATAATTGGGATATATTAGTTGGATTCAAATGATATTGCTTGCAAAGCATTTTTGAGTCATATTTTGGTCCGTTCGATGAAACAACAGTCTTTTGGCATTATTTTAAATAATTTGACAGATAAACAGCAGAACAAATTCTGCCACAATTAAGAATGAACAAGACGAAAAGACAACCCTCAGAATGAGAGAAAATATTTGCAAATGAATCAACAGACAAAGGATTAATCTCCAAAATATATTAATCTCCAAAATATATTGTAAATACATTGTATATATTGTAATACATTGTAAAATGAGCTGCAACCAGCCATCTGTACATAATAAACACTACCTATCCTCTAAAATAACCAGCCCTTCAATTATCCACTGAAACATGGACCTGGGTATGTTTTCTCCAATAATATGCCTGTTACTTGTCACCAAATCATTCCAGAAGTATTATTTTTATAACAAATTTTACATGTTGAAAGCAGACTTTGGACAGAGTATAATTTCTTCTGCAAAAATATTACTGTGCTTTGAGAGTCTTTCAGAAAAATACTCTGTGCCCAATAAAAGAATCTTTTGCTACATGATTTTGAAATGAAAAGGGCATATTATCCTGCTGTAAATATTAAAAGCATTATTTATTTGGTTTGAGAGGAAAACATTTAGATGGTAGTGTCATTAGTACTGCTATTTTCCTAATAATGATTTTGTAGTCATTTTGAAATCATTATTTTGGTAGACAAGTACCCCTTCTCATCTGCAACCCACCCTTAATTTATATTCCAAGAATTGGCAAAATTAAAGGTCTGGCAATCTCATTCTGGCTTCACATTCCTGGTATTTTCAATGAGCTAACGGAAATTGTAACATATGGTATGCTTTATCACACTCTTAGGTGATTTCCACATATTACTCCCCAATGCTCTCTTTCCCTTAGCTCATGATATTGAATACTCTGGTAGATGTGGTACTGAACTCAACACTGTAGAATGATCAAAACTAATCCTGAATGCATGTTATTTACCCCAAGGGAAATATAAACTAAGGTCACTGCTTTGAAATATCCTTCTTTAAGACAGAGAAATAATTAGTTCATGGCCCCTTAGAAAATGGCTATAGCGGCAAGTGCAGAAGATAAAGCTCTAAAATTTAATTAAAAAGAAAAATAAGTTGATATATTTGGATTTCGTGTTTTTTTATTTGATAAAGTTTTATATTTTACTGTAGTTTAGTATTATATGAAGAAAAATTGAGGATTCATTTCCTGTTTTTTCTTTACTCAAAAAACTAAGTATATTATCAATATGGGTTGAGATTTGTATTCTCAGTTAGGCATTAGATATATAGATTTCATTTTTATTCTACAAACTGTAGAGTAATTGGAGTAAAACCTAACTCCAGTCACATAACTCTCTGCAATTTGTTGATGTTCCTGAGAACACCAACAATTGAAACGTTTTTTTCTTAGTGTATCATTACATTCAGCAAATATCTTTGAGCACCTGCTGTGTGTCAGGCAATGTGTTATGCACTGTGAACATAGTGTTAAGCAAGATAGACCCAGTTGCTGTCACCATGAAGCTGATGCACAGGGGAAAATCAAGACACAAACAACTACGATTGTGGCAAGTGCAATCTGAATGAAATTGCAGGGTATAAATATTTGAAAGAAGGAGGGAAAAATGCAAATAGAATGTTTTTTGTGTGTGTGTGTCCTCAAAAGACCAGCAGACCTGTCTCAAAATCCAAGCTACTTCAATTAACTATTAAAACTAAGAATGGAGTTTGTCAAAGAGTTAAGATAGGTATCAGTGGAAATGATATAAACAGGCAATTCGTAGGACAAGAAGTACTCATGAAAACAACATTTCAAAAGGCGCTCAACTGATTACTTATAGGAAAACGTGTCACTCATTTTATTAGCTTCCTGGGGCTGCAGTAGTAAAGGACCACAATATGGGTGGTTGAAACAATAGAAATCTATCGTCTTACAGTCAAAGACCAAGCTATCAACAAGATTGGTTCCTTCTGAGGGCCACGAAGGAGAATCTATTCCATACCTCTCCCTTAATTCTGGTAATTTGTTGTGAGTCTTTAGTATTCCCTGACTTCCAATTCATCACCTTCATCTCTGCCTTCATCTTTACATGATGTTGTCCCTGTGTATATATCTGCACCTACATTTCTCCTTTTTACAAGGACAGAAGTCATGTTGGATTAGGAAACCATCATACGCCAGTATGACCTCATCTTAATCAATTATATCTGTAACAACCCTATTTCCAAATAATGTCATATTTTGAGGTACTGAGAGTTAAGACATCAACATATAAATATGGGGGGATGCAATTCGACCCGTAACACTCCTCATATTTGTAAATGTCATTAAATTATTGTACTGTTAATTCAAAGTTGACAAGAGCATGAAGAAGAGGTTACTCTCACATATACTGGTACAATTCTATAATAGCACATTGTGTTTATAAATGGCATTTTGGTTGAATCTAACAAAATTTTAAAATGTGCTCAACTTCTGCTTCAGGAATTCCACTTCTAAAAATCTACCTTGGATAAATGCATGAGTGAACAAAGATTAATACACAAATAATAACTGAAGCAATAAAAAAAATCTTTCTTTTCTTGAATTCATCCCTAAGTATTTCATATTTTTAGGCCATTATAACTATTTTTTTTAATTTTTTATTTTCACTTGTTTATTTTTAAAAATAGAACTACAGTTGAATTTGTGTATTGACTTTGTATCCTACAGCAATGTTAAATTCATTCAATCTCCTTGAACTTTTTTTGTACATTCCTTTGGACTTCTTACAGAGAAAACTGTGAATGAAGAAAGTTTTACTTTTTCCTTTCTGATATGCCTTTTATTTATTTTACTTGCCTTATTGCACTTTTCAGGGACTTCTGGTAAAATATGGAAAAATAAGGGTGAAAGTAAATATCTTGCTTTGTCACCAATTCTAAAGAGAAAGCACTGCATTTTTTTTTTTTTTTTTTTTTACTATTAAGGGTGATGCTATCTGTAGTTTCTTGTTGTTTTGCTCTTGTTCTTTAGTTTCTTTTGTGTGGTGTGTGTGTGTGTGTGTGTGTGTGTGTGCCCTTGAGAAGACCTAAATTAAGTTTATGAGGATGCTCATATTCCTAATTTGCTGAAAGTTTTAAAAATAAATGTGTATTGAATTTGGTCAAGGGCTTTTTCTACATCTATTGAAATCATTACTTTTTTCTTTGTTTTTCCTTAATTTTCTCTTTACTTTGCTTATATAGTGAAAGACATATATTGATTTTACTTATTTTTTAATGTAGAATAAGAGATATTTTTATTTTCTATGGAGGTACAATTGACATATAACATTATATTATTTTCAGGTGTACATGTTTCAATATTTGTATATACTGCAAAATGATCACCTCAATAAGTATAGCTAATATTTGTCACCATTCAGAACTATAATTTTTTTTTTTTTGATGAGAACTCGTTCTAGTCTCTTAGCAGCTTTCAAATATGCAATACAGTGTTATTAACTATAGTTACCATTTTGTACATTACATCCCCATGAATTATTTATTTTATTACTGGAAGTTTATACTTTTTGACCCCCTTCATCCATTTTGCCCACCCCTTCCCCTCAACACACTGCCTCCTAGCCTCTGTATCTGTGAGGTTCTGGGGGGAGTGTTGTTTTTTTGTTTGTTTTTAAATTTTTATTGGAGTATAGTTGATTTGCAATGTTGTGTTAGTTTCAGATGTACAGCAAAGTGAATCAGTTATCTGTATACACATATCAACTCTTTTTTTAGATTCTTTTCCCATATAGGTCATTACAGTATGTTGAGTAGACTTCCTTGTGCTATAGAGTAGGTCCTTATTAGGTAACTGTTTTATATATAGTAGTGTGTATATGCCAATCCCAATATCCCAATTTATCACTCTGCCCACCCCTTACCCCCTGGTAACCATAAGTTTGTTTTCTACATTTGTAACTCTATGTTTTGTAGATAAGTTCATTTGTACCATTTCTTTTTAGATTCCACATACAAACGATATCATATGATATTTGTCTTTTTCTGTTTGACTTACTTCACTCTGTATGGCAATCTCTAGGTCCCTCCATGTTGCTACAAATGACATTATTTTGTTCTTTTTATGGCTGGGTAACATTCCATTATATACATGTACCACATCTTCTTTATCCATTTCTTTGTTGATGAATATTTAGATTGCTTCCATGTCTTGGCTATTGTAAACAGTGCTGCAATGAACACTGGGATGCATATATCTGTTCAAATTATGGTTTCCTCCAGATATATGCCCAGGAGAGGGATTGCTGGATCATATGGTAGCTCTATTTTATGTTTTTAAGGAACCCCCATACGGTTCTCCATAGTAGCTGTACCAATTTACATTCTCACCAATGGTGTAGGAGGATTTCCTTTTCTCCACACCCTCTCCAGGATTTATTGTTTGTAGATTTTGAAGATGACCATTCTGACCGGTGTGAGATGATACCACATTGTAGTTTTGATTTGCATTTCTGTAATAATTAGTGATGTTGAGAATCTTTTTGTGTGCTTTTTAGCCATCTGCATGTCTTCTTTGGAGAAATGTCTATTTAGATCTTCCTTCTATTTATTGACTGGTTTTTTGGTTTTTTTTTTTTTTTTTTTTGATACTGAGTTGCACAAGCTGTTTGTATATTTTGGAGATTAATCCCTTGTTGCTTGCTTCATTTGCAAATATTTTTCTCCCATTCTAAGTGTTGTCTTTTTGTTTTGTTTATGATTTCCTTTGCTGTGCAAAAGCTTTTAAATTTCATTAGGTCAAATTTGGTTTTTTTGTTTTGTTTTTATTTCCATTTCTCTAGGAGTTGGGTCAAAAAGGATCTTGCTGTGATTTATGTCATAGAGTGTTCTGCCTGTTTTCCTCCTCCAAGAGTTTTATAGTGTCTGGCCTTTCATTTAGGCCTTTAATCCATTTTGAGTTTATTTTTGTATATGGTGTTAGGGAGTGTTCTAATTCCATTCTTTTACATGTAGCTGTCCAGTTTTTCCAGCACCACTTACTGAAGCGGCTGTCTTTTCTCCATTGTATATTCTTGCCTCCTTTATCAAAAATAAGGTGACCATATGTGCTTGGGTTTATCTCTGGGCTGTCTATCCTCTTCCTTTGATCTATATTTCTGTTTTTGTGCCAGTACCATACTGTCTTGATTACTGTAGCTTTGTAGTATAGTCTGAAGTCAGGGAGGCCAATTCCTCTAGCTCCATTGTTCTTTCTCAAGATTGCTTTGGCTATCTGTGGTCTTTTGTGTTTCCATACAAATTGTAAAAATTTTTGTTATAATTCTGTGAAAAATGCTATTGGTAACTTGATAGGGACTGCATTGACTTTATAGACTGCTTTGAGTAGTATAGTCATTTTGATAATACTGATTCTTCCAATCCAAGGACATGGTATATCTCTCCATCTGTTTGTGTCATCTTTTATTTCTTTCATCAGTGTCTTATAGTTTTCATAGTACATGTCTTTTGTCTCCTTAGGTAGTTTTATTCCTAGGTATTCTATTCTTTTTGAGGCAGTGGTAAATGGGATTGTTTCCTTGATTTCTCTTTCTGATCTTTCGTTGTTAGTGTATAGGAATGCAAGAGAATTCTGTGTATTAATTTTGTATCCTGCAAATTTACCAAATTCATTGGTAAGCTCTAGTAGTTTTCTGGTAGCATCTTTAGGATTTTCATTGTATAGTATCATGTCATGTGCAAACAGTCACAGTATTAGTTCCTCTTTTCCAATTTGGATTCTTTAATTTATTTTTCTTCTCTGATTGTTGTGGCTAGGACTTCCAAAACTATGTTGAGTAATAGTGGTGAGAGTGGACATCCTTGTCTTTTTCCTGATCTTAGAGGAAATACTTTCAGTTTTTCATTGAGAATGATATTTGCTGTGGTTTTGTTGTATATGGCCTTTATTATGTTGAGGTAGGTTCCCTCTAAGCCCACTTTCTGGAGAGTTTTTATCATAAATTGGTGTTGAATATTGTCAAAAGGTTTTTTTGCATCTATTGAGATGATCATATGATATTTTATTCTTCAATTTTTTGATTTGGTGTATCATACTGATTTATTTGTAGATACTGAAAATTCCTTGCATCCCTGGGATAAATCCCACTTGATCATGGTCTATGTTCCTTTTAATATGTTGTTGGATTTGGTTTGCTAGTATTTTATTGAGGATCTTTGAGTCTATGTCCATCAAAGATATTAACTGTAATTTTCCTTTTGTTGTGATATCTTTGTCTGATTTTGGTATCAGGGTGATGGTGGCCTTGTAAAATGAGCTTGGGGGTGTTCTTTCCTCTGCAATTTTTGGAGGAGTTTCAGAAAGGTAGGTGTTTACTCTTCTCTAAATTATTGGTAAAATTCTTCTGTGAAGCCATTTGGTCCTGGTTTTTTGTTTGTTAGAACATTTTTTAGTCACAGTTTCAATTTCAGTACTTGTGAGTGATCTATTCATATTTTCTATTTCTTCCTGTTTCAGTCTTGGAAGGTTGCACCTGTCTAAGAATTTGTCCATTTCTTCCAGGTTCTCCATTTTATTGGCATATACTTGCTTGTAGTAGTCTCTGATGATCCTTTGTCTTTCTGCAGTGTTGTGCTGTTGGCACTGCTCTCTGTCCCACCTTAACTGTGGGTATGCCAGCATTTGGCCCTGATGACTCTCAGGTGTTGTTTTCACAGGCCACCAGTGCAGATCCACTGAGGTCAGGTCCCAGGACTACAGTAGTCATGCACCTGGACTTGCTGTGAGAGATATGGAGGTAGCTCAGACTCTGGCCTGACCCAACCCCTGTGTGTACTTGCTCACAAAGCCCAAAGCTGCTAAAGCCAGACCTATCCCAGCTTCAGGAGCACTTGCTATCCGTTTGGATATTGCACAGGTCCTGAATTTAGGAAGCTGTCAGGGGAGGTGTAACTCCTTAGTCCATGCAACTGTGAGGAGAGATTTCAGCCTTTCTTCCTTAGTTACATGGCCCCTGAGGCTCAGCTGTGGTTTCAGCCCTCCCTCTGTGTGTGTCCCTCCCACAAGAGTCTGCTCCAGAGGTTGCCATAACACAGGAGCCCATTGGGCAGGAAGGAGCTGAAGCGGCTATCAGGGTGAGCAGGCCACCAAGGCAGAAGGGTGCTGGGGTAGTGATTGGAACATGTGAGTCCATCAGGTCAGAATCAGGCGAGTGGTTCACCAGACACTGGGGCAGAGGAGGCAATGGCATGGGCGTCCTAGCCAGCTCTGGCAGGAGCCCTCTCTAGTGCCTGTGAAGGCAAGGACTGGCACGTGAGGAGAGAGGCTGCAATGGCTGCTCCACCCTTTGCCTGTCACTCAACAATGTTGCTTTGCTTCTGTAGCAGTCCAGGCTTCCTCCACGAGCATTCCTGGTTGCAGCGCTCTTCACCCCCAGGCTGTCTCCTCGCAGCCAACAGTCATCTACTCCCTGCGTCTGTTCTCCAAACCCCACATTCCAGCATCCAGCCTCCATGCACACAGGCGGATACCCATCTCAAGCTGTGGTGCGCATGACTGCGGCATGGACTATCTGTGTAGGTCTCACTCTCTCCTGCCTGTCACAGACCTGTTGCTGGGTTCTCCTCTCAGCCCCTGAAGCTCTCATTCTGTGTCAGCTTATCTCCCCACTGTTAGGGGGATTTACCAGATGCGGGAACCTCTCCTTACCTTCATCTCCTCTCCAGGTGTGCAGGTCCCATCTTGCTTCCTCTCTTCTTCTTTTTTCCCCATATATTGATTTTTAAAATGTAAAACCAACTTTGCATTCCTGAGATAAACCACACTTGGTCATGCTGTGATATCCTATCTTATGTTGCATTTCAACTGACTAATATTTTGGAAAGATTTTTGCATCTTGTTTATGAGGAATATTAGTTTGAAGTTGTGTATTCTTGTAGTGTCATTTTCTGATTTGGTATAAAGAAAATGCTGGTCTTACAGAATAACTTATAATGTGTTTGGGTAGAATTGATATTATGTCTTTCCAAAATGCTAAGTAGAATTCACCAGTGAAGTAATCTGGGCTTATGCTTTTTATGTGGGAAGACTTGTATATACAAATCCAATTTCCTTAGGAGACAGGGCTATTTGGGTTATATATATATATATATATATATATATATATTCTGGTGTGAACTTGGTACTTTGTGTCTTTCAAAGACTCTTTCTAAGTCATCTAAGTTGTCAAGTACATAACCATAATGTTGTTTATAATATTTTCTCATGTGCTTTTTAATAATTGTTATAGTTCTAGTGATGTCCTTTCTGTCATTTGTAATACTTGTAATTTGTGTCTTCTCTATGATTTTTGAAAGAAACAGATAAATCTGGTTTCTAATTAATCCGCTTTAAGAACAAGGTCTTTTAATTTACTTTTTATTATCTTCTCACTATTTCACTGATTTATGTTGTTTTATTATTTCCTCCATTCTACTTAACTTGGATGTAATTTATTCTTTTGTTTTTCTCCCTAGCTTCTTAAGGTACACAATTAGGTCATTGATTTTATGACTTTCATCTGTTTCTTATATTTGTGTTTAAGGATGTAAAATTCCCTCTATGTACTGCTCTAGTTGCTTTTATAAAGTTTAATGTATTGGGTTTTGTTTTCTTTCTGTTAAAAATATTTTCTAATTTTCTTTACAGTTTCTTATTTGAACTAGAAGTTATTTAGAAGCATGTTCTTTAATTTCCAGATATTTCAAAAACAATTACAAATATCTTTCATTTATTTCTAATTTATTTTAGCTATGGTTAGCATACATACTTTGCAACACTTCAATCCTTTTTAATTTACTGAGACTTGTTTATAGCCCTGTAGTGGGTTAGTGTTCCTCCAAAATGAATATCTACCCAGAACCTCAAAATAAGACCTTATTTGGAATAGGGTGTTTGAAGATCTAATTACTTTAAAGATCTGAGATGCAATTGTCCTAGATTTAGGATGGGCCCTAAATCCAATGACTGGTGTCCTTATTTAAAAAAAGGAGTGTGATCATGCTGACACCTTGGTTTGGGTCTTCTGGCTTCCAGAACAATACGAGAACACATGGTGTTGTTTTAAGCTACCATGTTTGTGGTAATTTGTAATGGCATCCCTAGGAAACTCATAACAGTTTTTGGTAGTAGGAAGTTGAGTGCTGTTTTAACAAATAACTGAAATTGTGGATGCATAATTTATAAAACTTACCAATTGTACATTTAAGAATATTTTATTGTATTTAATACATGTCTCAATAATGCTGAATAAAAAGTCCTAGATCAGACATCCACTTCTGGAAATATGGAGAAGACATACTTTTCTTTATTCATCCTAGTAAGTAGAGTTAATAGCTGATTTAAAAATATAAGAAGACTTTGAAGAATGTAGAAAAGATTGCAGAGCAGCTAAAGATTTCAGGACTCAAGGAACAATACAGGGATAAATTCCCTGTGTTTTTTTTTTTTTAATTTTAATTTTTATTTAGTTCCATTTTTTTTTTCTTGCCTCATAAACCATAGACTGGGTACTGGAGAAGCCAGCAATTAGAAATGCCAACAAGCACAGATTAAACAAAATAACTCAAGTAAAAGTATCAAGGCAAAAAAAATTTCAGATAATAAGTCCTCTATTCTAGCCAAACCACAGGAAACAAACAGTCAAACAAAAATCCCCCCAAATCTATAGCCTTAACTCCATCCTAGCCAGCAAAGAAGATGTGAAGAGCCTATATTTATAATACCATCATACTGTAATGAGTTGCCTCAACCCCCTTGCTGTATTAGTCTGTGGTAAAGATTCCCTTTCCTTTCATGGTTTCAGTGGAGAGAACATAGGAAGCCTGGACTTCCACTTCTAGTTGGTGGTAATGGGGAACTCCTTTTCATTCTATCTGGGGTGGTTCCAGAGGAGAAGTTATGAAGATTCAGGACTTTCTCCACTTCTTAGTGGTAATGATCCTCCCTTACTTCTAAATGTCAGTGTGGGCCACCTGGGAAACAGTAATATGATTCCCTTGCCCCTCCCAGTCAGGGTGGTATCATTGGAGGCCTAGTGAGGATTCTGAACTCCCACCATAACCAGCAAGTTCATGCACTCCCCCCCCCCAAACCAGATGTCAATGAACATGAATGGAGAACCTGGACTTCCACCTCTACCTGGCAGTAATAAAGCAAAATATTCCTTCTCCTGCTGGAGTGGTATCCAAATTTCAATAAAGAATAACTCATCATACCAATAAAAAGAAACATGTCAACTTGAATGGCAGAAGACAATAAACAGATGCCAACAGTGAGATAACACATGTGTTAGAATTATCTGAAAAGGATTTTAAAGGAGTCACTATAAAAATGCTTCAATGAATTAACACACTTGAAATAAATTACTACTGCATTTGAAACAAAGAAATATATGAAAAATCTCAACAAAGAAATAGAAAGCCTCAGAGAAAAAAAAAAAAAAAGAAGATATAAAGAAGAGCCAAATGGAATGGATAGGAAAAGGTATAAGTGAACTTAAAGATAAGTGAACTTTAGAAACTACCCAATCCAAAAAATAGAGAAGAAATTGACTTTAAAAAATGAACAAAACCTTAGGTACCTGTAATATTATCACAAAAGATCTAACTTTCATTTCATCAGCATCCTAGAAGAAGAGGAATAATGGGGCAGGGCTAAAAAAGTGCTCAAAGACATAATGGCTGAAAATCTCCTAAATTTGGCAAAAGATATAAAGCCAGAGAGTCAAGAAGCTGACTAAACCCCAAACAGGATAAATCCAAAGGTATCAATGCTAAGACACATTATAGTCAAACTTGCTAAAACTAAAGACAAAAAATCTTGAAAGCAAACAGAGAAAAATGACTTATTATCTAATGGGAAAAAAAGTCATGTAAATCCAAAATTCTATAATGAACCAAACTATCACTTAGAAATGAAAGCATAATCAAGACATTATTTTATGCAGGAAAACTAAGAGAATTTTTGCTAATTTTGACAAATATATCATAGTTATGTAAAATGTTAAAACTAAGGGGGAAATAAGAGAAAGGATTATGAAAACTGTACAACCTTGGCAAGTTTTCTTAAAATCTAAAATTATTCCCAAAAAGTTCATTAAAAAGTAGAATATGAACTTACTCCCCTTAAATACCTCACATCCAGAAAATGGGAAATAAAAGAAAACATACATCTTTATTTTTATAAGGAGTAATGCCCGTATATACACTATGACCTAAATTTTAGAGGAATGTCTAAGTCATTATCAAACTCTGTTTTGAAATTAAATAAATCTTTGTTTTCATTCTTTTAGCAAGTGAACAGCAGAGGGTTAGAACTCAGAATTAAATGCCATGTTGTAACAAGAAGTATGTATCATCGAAGTCCAGCTAAGCAAAAACAGAACCCCAAACCAGCAAACAAAAAAATCCTGCTGTGTTTTCTGTTCCATACAATGTGTTTTAATAGTAGATTATTACATAGAGTGCTTTGGCTGAGTCCAATGTGTAAAATAATTACATCAGGAATTGTGTTAGACTGCTAGGTTCCTAGTCTTATGTCCAATAAATTCATATTGAAGAGTTATTTAGAGGCAATTTAATAATACACTAACTTATTTTAAATCTTTCCCATATCTTTCAGAAATGAAACTGTTTTATCCTTAAAATTGTCAAAAAATCATTTATACATAAGTCCTAAAATAATGTATTTGTTGGGAAACATTAACAACCTTGTGATAACTGCATCCTCAATGTCACCCTGGCACACAATTTTATGGTACCTATTTTCATATGAATGTGTAGATTCCAAAATGTAGTTCAAAATATTAATTTGTTATATGGGACTAATTTCTCATAATGGAAAGTAATACAATATAAAATATATAATAATCACTATATCTAATTTACACAATGAAATTCTCATACTGCAGCATAGCAAAGTGTTATAACATATTATAACTATATAACCTTAACTTTAAATTTAGATGTCATTAAGGAACGAAAAATTATGCTTACATTAATACAATGAGGGAACCACATTATATTATGAAACACATTCATTAAATCATTTATTACTTTAACAAATATGCATTGAGTTCTTATAAAATATAGGCTTTGTGCTAAGCTCTCAGGTATAATGGTGAAAAAATGAACATGTCCTTCACACTCAAGAACTTACAAAATAGTGGGAAAAACAAAAAGAAACAAAATTTTAAATTACTAATAATATTGAGCATTTACTACATTCTAGGTGCAATTTAACTGTTCCTGAAGTGACCAACAAATAAACTGTGATAAGAACTAAACATCCACAGGATACTGTGACAGGTAAATTATAGGCAGCAATTACCTAGATTGTGAGGATATTACTTTATATTGAAGGTTCAGAATAGGGCTGTAAGAGGAGGCAATAAATATTTATTGAAGGAAAGGTGAAAAAAAACTAGCCATGATAAAAGTAGTAAAAAGAGTATTCTAGAAAAAAATGTGATCACAGGCACACACCTTGATAAAGCAAAGATCTTAAAATATATATAGACCAGAAAGAATGTTATAGAAAAAGGTACTATCATAAGCTTTAAATATTACAGGTTTGGAGGGAAAAAAACGATTAAGATATGCAAGTACGGGAAGCAGAGCTGGGGCTTTTGAAAGTATGAAGAATGCCTTACTATGTGCTTCGTATGTGCTAGGCATAATATTAAATTATTTGTACAAGTTACCTTATTTAAACATTATATCCACAATATATAGATAATCATATTTTAAAGATCAGATATGTTAGTATCAGAGAAATTATGTAACTTACTAAAAGCCACAAAGATAGTTCATGTGATTCATCTGGGATTCCAGATAGGCAGTATAATCATCATAATTATCAAGTCATCAAAGTGACTGCCATGATTTTATTACCATTAACTGTAAGTTACTATTTGAATGTTTTTAACAATCCTTGAATTTTGAGATTCACTGGAGATTCTTCAAATATTTCTAATATTTAAAACTGCTATCTCAGAGACAACTATTGAGATTAATTAGTGAAGGCCTGGGAAGACTTGGCTTTGGCAGCTAACATGAACAACAACAACAAAAAATTAGATGTTAGAAAATTTTATGTGGTCAAGTCATTTTCCTTTCCCAAGGAAGATCTCTCTTTAGCAAAAATCTAGTAAGTAACCCCTATGTTGATGTGTGGGTTTGGAGGTATTTATTTATCTATTCATTCTTTAAGAGTCACAATCTACAGAGTATACCCCTAAGTTTCTAAAATTAAAAAAAAAAGCCTTATTTTTATAGCAGAAATCTTAGTTGGGTTTTAAGTTCTCTAAATATTTATATAAGACCTAGGAAAAATTATCTAAACCTTTTGGAATTTGAACATGTTATATACATATAGAAATAAATAAACAATTACCATTTATCTTTTTCTTTCAAGTCGGAAACAAAGAACTCTCTGACAGGAGTTATTTCTGATTACAAGAATTACTAGTTTGTTTGTTTGTTAATTTCCTTTTTGATTTACAGATAAAGGACGCTTGAAGAAATTCCAAACAGCTTCATGTAAGCTTCAGTTTGAGAAAACTTACCTCACTGAATTAAAAATTAAACACTTTTGATGTGCACATGCTTTTTCCCTCTCAATCTTAGACAAAGCTGGTGCTTAAATATGTAAGCCACAGTACAGTGTGTCAGAGTTAAAAAGGGAGAGCTTTCAAATCAAACATGAAAATAGTATATTTAAGTTTAGATTTGCACTTGGATAGATTTGGGAAGAGTCACAGAGTCCATGCAGGCCA
This sequence comes from Balaenoptera musculus, assembly GCF_009873245.2. Lineage (NCBI taxonomy): Eukaryota > Metazoa > Chordata > Mammalia > Artiodactyla > Balaenopteridae > Balaenoptera > Balaenoptera musculus. The sequence continues at coordinate 48,798,351 of NC_045801.1, read as the reverse complement.
TGGTCTGGTAGAACTAGAGAAGTAATAATAGATATCCCTTTACATGTGTACTTTGCAGTAGGCATGAGAAAAATGCAGGTTATTTTCCTTGTAAGATTCTTCATATCTACGGACATTAGTCATATTAAGTATATGGGAATAGAAATATAAATTTTAATGTGGCATGCACATATTTATAGAAGATGTAGGGGTATGATAGAAGAACTCCTCCTTCTTTAAGACATTAAATAACATGAATATCATGGTGTTCAGTAAATTCTCATTTCCAATCTGATCTGTCTCTTAAATTGCTCATGTCACGTATTCACTGAGTAAATTCCAAATGAATTTACTTCAAATTCTTCAAATAAGCTCATCATCTTTTCTTAAAAATACTTCATTTCCTACCTTCTCTTTTTCCATGAATATACCAAACTAGAAATTTTGGAGAAATCTTTGATATTCTTTTCCTTTAATATGCTATCTGTCATCGTCTCAGTTTTATTCTTTAAAATATAGTTGATTCACCCTTTCTACCCCCCTCTCACCATTATCAGACTCCTATTACCTAAGAACTGTATTATTAGAACATCCTGTTAGCTGGACTAATATTTTTTTACTGTTTTCTAAATGAGACTAATATAATATGAACATGAATCATTTTACTAATTACTGCTGTAAGTGCTTTACAAAATATTTATAGTTCAAGCTTGCATTCAATATGAATGAAAAATATCCCTTTCCACCTACTCTAGCCCATACTGAAACTGTATCTTCTATAAACTAACACTTAAGATATTCATACATTCAAACGCTTCTTTACACCTTCTTCCTATCTGTCGTAGATACGATATACACACAAAATATTTGTGTGTCCTTCACACAAAATGTTTGTGAATGCTGTCCCTGTGGAGTCCAACAAGGGAGGCAGAAACAAATTATAACCTCAGTATTTAGTGCAATGATATAAACACCTTTGATGTCCAATAAATATTTGTTGAAATACTGAATAAATAAATAGAAAAACAATTGTGAAAGAATTTGAAAAATGTAACAACAGAAATCTGTGTGTACAATGATGGCATGAAAGACCAGATGGTTGATTTTCCCTGGATTTTTAGAAAAGGATTCATAACTTGATATTGAAACTAAAAGTCTTGAAGAATAATAGGACTTAAGGACTTCAGACAAACAAAATATAAGTGAAATTCCAAACTGTGAAGTAATCCAGATGTTTGAGAACCTGAGAGTATTCTGATATTAGGTGGGTTTCAGAGAATGTTGACACAGAGGAACATTGAGTTCTCCAGAGCCTACCTACGTAAATGGCTGGAGACTTTCAAGAAGGTGAATGACTGGAGGAGAGAGAGTTCACTTAAAAATAATAATTGCAGGATTAGTATTATTAGGAATAATCCAGCAATGTAGCAGATAATTCGAAGGTGGACTAAACTGTGGGCAGAGGCAACAGTAAATCATGTATGCAATGATCCGAGCAAGAACTAATGAAGATATGGCACTGGTGACAAAAAATGAAACAGAATTGACAGATTTACAAGTCAGAGTCAAAGGAAAGGACTTGATAAGCATTTGAAAATGTTATTTGGAGTAGGGGATAAATATAGAGACATTCTCAGTCTTATCACTTATTCAACTTAATGAACATTGATGCCCTTAACAATAAGGGATGGATACATACAAAATTTTTTAATAATATTTACCATGGAACTGATTGCCCCAACTGGATTGTAAATTGAATGAATGTGTCAACTAAATATTGTACTTGTTTCATTTTATGGGAATAAAAATGTCTTACCAACCTTGAGATTTTCTATTACTACACTGTGGTATACACTAGGTTGCCAATTCAGGAAGTAAATGATGTATGGATCATATGAACAGCTTGGAGTTTTTAAGAGAATAGGCTTAAAGTAGTGTAGAACTAGATTTAAATTCCAGTTTCACTACTTACTAGATGTGACCTTAGACCACATACTTAAGTCCTTATTTCTTCATCTTTAGAATGCTAAAAATAATAGTAACTACCTACTTGTTTGTGACAGCCAGAACAGAGAGAGCCCTGCACAGATGGTCAGTGCCCCTGCCCTGCACACCCAGCTTGAGACATGCATCTGCCTGTGCAGATGGAAGGTGGGTGCTAAAGCTTGGGATTCAGAGATCAGACCCAGGGAGAGGACTGAGGTTGGCTGCATGGAAACAGCCTAAAGGGGCTAGAGTCTGGTGTGACCACAACTGATGATGTACCCTGAGGAAGCCCAGGCCCATTTTAGGGGCCAGACACCATTGTTTGGGTGTGCACTAGGGGAGGGGTGGGACCCGCCATTGCTGCCTTTTTCCCTGGGCATGCTCTCAGGCAACAGGATACCACCTACATGAGCTCTGGGAGAAGTTGAAAGCCACCACTGCTATCTCAGCCTCCAGGGGCACACGTGAGTTTCCACTGAGCATCCCAGGAGCAGGCATCAGCCACCACATCTGCACACCCTTATCAAGTGGATAACAGACAAGAACGCACTGAGGAAAGAAGCAGCAGGCATTCATACCAAAAACAGTCTTGCACCAAAAATATGAAATCCACACAAGCTAAAAGGGACGCTCCACATATAAATAGCCCTCCAAGACCATGGTAAACAATTGTTTATCCTAAACTCATGGAGTCAGAGAAATATAAGTAAAATGAAGGAGCAGAGGAACCACTCCCAGTTAAAAGACCAAGAAAATTCCTCTGAAAGAACAATGTAACAGACCTCTTCAGTCTAATAGACACAGTGTTCAAAAATGAGATAATAAAAATACTGAAGGAATTAAGAAAGGTTATCAACAGAAATGCAGAGTACTGTAAAAAGGGAGTAGAAACTATAAGGAGGAACCAAGAAAAATTAGAAAACTCATTTGCTGAGATGAAAGCTGTGTTAAAGGCAGTGAATAGCAGAATGAATGATGCAGAAGAACGAATAAGTGATCTGGAAGATAGAATAATGGAAATCACCCAATCAGAACAGCAGACAGAAAGACAAACTTTAAAAAATGAAAGCAGTAGAAGAGACCTATTGGATAATATAAAGCATGCCTGTCTCCACATAATAGGAATTCCAGAAGGGGAAGAAAGAGAAATAGGGATCAAAAATGCATTTGAAGAAATTATGCTGAAAAATTCCCACAACTAATAAAGGAAAAAGAAATCCATGTACAGGAATCACAGAAGGTCCCAAGCAAGATGAACCCAAACAGACCTATACCAAGACATATTATAATTAAATTGACAAAAGTTAAAAAGAGGACTCTAAAGGCAGCAAGAGAAAAACAAAGAGTAAATTACAAGGGAAGCCCCCTAAGGCTATCAGGTAATTTCTCTACAGAAACATTGCAGGCCAGAAGGGAGTGGCAAGATATATTCAAAATTCTACAAGGGAAAAATATACAACCTAGAATACTCTACCCAGAAAAATTATCATTTAGAATAAAAGAGATAAAGAATTTCTCAGATAAGCAAAAACTAAAAGAATACAGCAACACTAAACCTATCCTAAAAGAAGTATTGAAAGGTCTTCTTGCAAACAGAAAAGAAACAAGAAATCATAGGAAAGAGAATATCACAGTTTGAAAGTAAATCACTTAAATATGGCAGTACACAGATTTTAAAAAATAAAGGAAAATATTTTTGTGAAAATGATGATAACCACAATGAACAGTAAAAGGATAAATATGAAGGTGTAAAAGAAGACATCAAAATCATAAAATATTGGGAGGGGGAGAGTAAGAAAATGTAGATTTTTTAAAGAATGTTTTTGAGCCTATATGACTAAAACAAGTAGATATAGGAAAGGGTTAACATCCTTGAAAAACAGGGTAACTACAAATCAAAAACATACAGTAGATTCACTAAAACCAAAAAGAAGAGAACACAAACATAATGTAAAAGGAAATCATCAAACCACAAGGGAAAAAACAAAGAAAAAGAAAAAGAAAGGAACAAAGAAGAAATACACAATCAACTGGAAAACAATGTTTAAAATGGCAATAAATACATATTGATCAATAATTACTTTAAATGTCAATGGAATAAGTGCTCCAATCAAAAGACATAGAGTGGCAGATTGTATAATAAAAAACAAGAGCCTATAATATGCTGCCTACAAGAAACCCACCTTAGGGCAAAGGACACACATAAACTGAAAGTGGGGAGATGGAAAGAGATATTCCACAAAAACAGAAATAACAAAGCAGGGGTTACAATACTCAGACAAAATAGACTTTAAAACAAAGGCTGTAAAGCAAGATAAAGAAGGACACTATATAATGATAAAAGAATCAAACCAGAACAGGATCTTACACCTAACATAGGAGCACCCAAATACATAAAACAAATACTAACATACATAAAGTGAGAAATTGACAGGAATACAATAATAGTAGGAAACTTTAACGTCCCACTCACATCAATGGACGGATCTTCTAAACAGAAAATCAATTAGGCAACAGAGATCTTAATAATAAAATAGAACAGTTAAACTTAATGATATTTTCAGGAAATTGCATTCAAAAAAACAAACAAATAAAAGTACACATTCTTTTCAAGTGCACATGTAACATTCTCTAGGATTGACTGCAGACTAGGACACAAAACAAGCTTCAACAAATTTAATAGTTTAGAAACTATCTCAAGCATCTTTTCTGACCAAAACCACATAAAACTAAAAATCAACCACAGAAAAAGAAATGAGATAAAAAAGATTACATGGAGACTAAACAGCATGTTACTACAAAACCAATGGGTTAATGATGAAATCAAAGAGGAAATTAAAAAGTACCTTGAGACAAATGACAATGAAAACACAACAATACAAAATCTGTGGAATGCAGCAAAAACTGTTCTTAGAGGGAAGTTCATAGCACTACAGGCACTCCTCAAAAAAAACAAGAAAAACTTCAGATAAACAACCTAACCTACCACTTAAAAGAATTAGAACAAGAAGAGCAAACAAAACCTAAAGTCAGCAGAAGGAAGGAAATAATGAAGATCAGAGAGGAAATAAATAAAATACAGTTTAAAAATAGAAAAGATCAGTAAAACCAAGAGCTGGTTCTTTGAAAGGGTAAACAAAATTGGCAAACCACTGGCCAGGCTGACCAAGAAGAAAAGAAAGAGAACCCAAGTAAACAAAATAAATGGAAAAGAAGTTATAGCAACCAATACTGCAAAAATACTAAAAACCATAAGGGAATACAATGAACAAGTATACACCAACATAGAAGAAATGAACAAGTTTCTAGAAACATACATCCCACCAAAACTGAATCAAGAAGTAGATAACTTGAACAGACTGATCACTAAAAATGAAATAGAATCTGTAATAAATCTATAAACAAAAAATTCAGGACCAGATGGCTTCACAGGCAAATTATACCATTCATACAAAGAAGAATTTATACTGATCCTCCTCAAAGTCTTCCAAAAGATTGAAGAAGAGGGAACATTCCCAAATTCATTCCATGAATCCAGCCTCACCCTGATACTAAAATTAGACAAGGACACTAAAAAAAAAAAAGAAAATTACAAGATAATATCTTTGATGAATATAGATGCAAAAATTCTCAACAAAATATTAACAAACTGAATCTAACAGCACATAGAAAAGATCATATACCATGACCAAGTGGGATTCATCCCAGGTTCACAAAGATGGTTCAACACACACAAATCACTTAATGTGATGTACTGTATAAACTAAAGAAAAGACAAAAAACACAGGATCATCTCAATAGATGCAGAAAAATCACTTGACAAAATTCACCATCCATTCATGGGAAAAACTCTTATCAACAGAGGGTTTCCTCTGGGTACCCTGTTACCCTTTAGAGGGAATATCTGTCAATATAATAAAAGCTATTTATGACAAACCCACAGCTAATGTAATACTCAACAGTGAAAAGCTGAAAGTTTTCTGGCTAAAACCTGGAACAAAACAAGGATGCCAACTCTTACCTTTTCTACTCAACATAGTACTGGAAGTTCTAGCCACAACAATAAGAAAAGAAAATGAAATAAAAGGTATTAAAATGGGGAGGGAAGAGGAAGGATTATCATTATATGCAAATGACATGATATTTTGTATAGAGAAACCTAAAGACTCCACACAAATACTACTAGAACAGATAAACAAATTCAGCAAGGTAGAAGGATACAGGATTAACATACAGAAATAAGTTGCATTTCTTTATACTAAAAATGAAATATCAGAAAGGGAATGTTAAAAACAATCCCTTTTAAAATCACACCCCCGAAAGTAAAATACTGAGGAATAAATTTGACGAAGGAGATGAAATACTTATAGGCTGAGAACTATAAAACATCAATAAAGGAAACAATTGATGTAAATTCATCAATTTGTATGGCTCCAAGGAATTAGTAAACCAAATATAATGTTGGGATAGAGAAGAAACAAAACCTTTAAACAAGTGATAAATCAAGAAAACATCCTATCATCAAGAAACAAAGATTAATTAGGCTCAAAAATATATATCTATGAGATTAAAGAATTTTCTTTAAAATGTACTTAATAGGAAAGTCTAGAGTGACAAAGATAGCTAATGATTTAAAACTAATTAGTTCTTAACAGCTAATAAAAACACACGTTACAGGTCAAAAGTCAGTTTTTTGCACAAGCTAATATTTTGATGAATACAAAGTAAGTGGAAGAGAAGATGGCGTAACAGTAAGACGCAGATATCACCTTCCTCCCCACAGATACATCAGAAATACATCTACACGTGGAACTGCTCCTATAGAACGCACACTGAATGCTGGCAGAAGACATCAGACCTCCCAAAAGGCAAGAAACTCCCCATGTACCTGGGTAGGGCAAAAGAAAAAAGAAACAACAGAGACAAAAGAATAGGGACGGGACCTGCACCAGTGGGAGGGAACTGTGAAGGAGGAAAGGTCTCCACACAGTAGGAAGCCCCTTCGCGGGCGGAGACTGTGGGTGGCAGAGGGGGGAATCTTCGGACCACGGAGGAGAGCTCAGCAACAGGGGTGCGGAGGGCAAAGCAGAGAGATTCCCACACAGAGGATAGGTGCCGACCAGTACTCACCAGCTGGAGAGGCTTGTCTGCTCACCCGCCGGGGCAGGCGGGGGCTGGGAGTTGAGGCTCAGGCTTTGGTCGGATTGCAGGGAGAGGACTGGGTCTGGGGGCGTGAACACAGCCTGAAGGGGTTAGCACAACACAGCTAGCTGGGAAGGAGTCTGGGAAAAGGTCTGGAGCTGCCGAACAGGCAAGAGACTTTTTCATGACTCTTTGTTTCCTGGTGCTCGAGGAGAGGGGATTCACAGTGCCGCCTCAACAAGCTCCAGAGATGGGCGTGAGCCGCGGCTATCAGCGCGGACCCCAGAGACAGGCATGAAATGCTAAGTCTGCTGCTGCAGCCACCAAGAAACCTGTGTGCAAGCACAGGTCACTATCCACACCGCCCCTCCCGGGAGCCTGTGCAGCCCGCCACTGCCAGGGTCCCGAGATCCAGAGACAACTTCCCCAGGAGAACGCATGGCGCACCTCAGGCTGGTGCAACGTAATGCTGGCCTCTGCCGCCGCAGGCTCGCCCCGTATCCATACCCCTCCCTCTCCACGGCCTGAGTGAGCCAGAACCCCTGAATCAGCTGCTCCTTTAACCCCGTCTTGTCTAAGCAAAGAACAGACACCCTCAGGCGACCTACACGCAGAGGCGGGTCCAAATCCAAAGCTGAAACCCGGGAGATGTGTGAACAAAGAAGAGAAAGGGAAATTTCTCCCAGCAGCCTCAGAAGCAGTAGATTAAAGCTCCACAAACAACTGGATGTACCTGCATCTGTGAAATACCTGAATAGACAACGAATCATCCCAAATTAAGGAGGTGGACTTTGGGAGCAAGACATATTATTTTTTCCCCTTTTCCCCTTTTTGTGAGTGTGTATGTTTATGGTTCTGTGTGAGATTTTGTCTGTATAGCTTTGCTTTCACGATTTGTCCTAGGGTTCTCTCCAACAGTTTATTTTTGTTTTTTGGGATTTTTTACTTAAAAAAATGTTTTTCTTTTTTTCTAAATGATTATTTTTTATTTTAATAACTTTATTTTATTTTATCTTACTTTATTATATTTTATCCTCTCTTTTTTTCTTTCTATTTTTTCTCCCTTTTATTCTGAGCCGTATGGATGAAAGACTCTTGCTGCTCCAGCCAGGCATCAGGGCTATGCCTCTGAGGAGGGAGAGCCAACTTCAGGACACTGGTCCACAAGAGACCTCTCAGCTCCATGTAATACCAAATGGCAAAAATCTCCCAGAGATCTCCATCTCAACACCAAGACCCAGCTTCACTCAACAACCAGCAAGCTACAGTGCTGGACACCCTATGCCAAACAACTAGCAAGACAGGAACACAGCCCCATCCTTTAGCAGAGGGGTGCTTAAAATCATAATAAGCCACAGACACCCCAAAACACACCACCAGACGTGGACCTGCCCACCAGAAAGACAAGATCCAGCCTCATCCACCAAAACACAGGCACTAGGCCCCTCCACCAGAAAGCCTACACAACCCACTGAACCAACCTTAGCCACTGGGGACAGATACCAAAAACAACAGGAATTACGAACCTGCAGCCTGCGAAAAGGAGACGCCAGACACAGTAAGATAAGCAAAATGAGAAGACAGGAAAACACACAGCAGATGAAGGAGCAAGGTAAAAACACACCAGACCTAACAAATGAAGAGGAAATAGGCAGTCTACCTGAAAAAGAATTCAGAATAATGATAGTAAAGATGATCCAAAATCTTGGAAATAGAAGAGACAAAATGCAAGAAACATTTAGCAAGGACCTAGAAGAACTAAAGTAGAACCAAGCAATGATGAAAAACACAAGAAATGAAATTAAAAATACTCTAGACGGGATCAATAGCATAAAAACTGAGGCAGAAGAACAGATAAGTGACCTGGAAGATAAAATAGTGGAAATAACTACTGCAGAGCAGAATAAAGAAAAAAGAATGAAAAGAATTGAGGACAGTCTCAGAGACCTCTGGGACAACATTAAACACACCAACATTTGAATGATAGGGGCCCCAGAATAAGAAGAGAAAAAGAAAGGGACTGAGAAAATATTTGAAGAGATTATAGTTGAAAACTTCCCTAATATGGGAAAGGAAATAGTTAATCAAGTCCTGGAAGCAGAGAGAGTCCCATACAGGATAAATCCAAGGAGAAACACGCCAAGACACATATTAATCAAACGATCAAAAATTAAATATACAGAAAACATATTAAAAGCAGCAAGGGAAAAACAACAAATAACACACAAGGGAATCCCCATAAGGTTAACAGCCAATCTTTCAGCAGAAACTCTGCAAGCCAGAAGGGAGTGGCAGAACATATTTAAAGTGATGAAGGACAAAAATCTACAACCAAGATTACTCTATCCAGCAAGGATCTCATTCAGCTTTCATGGAGAAATTAAAAACTTTACAGACAAGCAAAAGCTGAGAGAGTTCAGCACCACAAAACCAGCTTTGCAACAAATGCTAAAGGAACTTCTCTAGGCAAGAAACACAAGAGAAGGAAAACACCTACAATAACAAACCCAAAACATTTAAGAAAATGGGAATAGGAACATACATATCGATAATTACCTTAAATGTAAATGGACTAAATGCTCCCACCAAAAGACACAGACTGGCTGAAAGGATACAAAAACAAGACCCGTATATATGCTGTCTACAAGAGACTCACTTCACACCTAGGGACACATACAGACTGAAAGTTAGGGGATGGAAAAAGATATTCCATGCAAATGGAAATCAAAAGAAAGCTGCAGTAGCAATTCTCATATCAGACAAAATAGACTTTAAAATAAACACTATTACAAGAGACAAAGAAGGACATTATATAATGATCAAGGGATCGATCCAAGAAGAAGGCATAACAATTGTAAATATTTATGCACCCAACATAGGAGCACCTGAATACATAAGGCAAATACTAACAGCCATAAAAGGGGAAATCGACAGCAACACAATCATAGTAGGGGACTTTAACAGTCCACTTTCACCAATGGACAGATCATCCAAAATGAAAATAAATAAGGAAACACAAGCTTTAAATGATACATTAAACAAGATGGACTTAATTGATATTTATAGGTAATTCAACACAAAAACTACAGGATACACATTTCTCTCAAGTGCTCATGGAACATTCTCCAGAATAGATCAAATCTTGGGTCACAAATCAAACCTTGGTAAATTTAAGAGAATTGAAATTATATCAAGTATCTTTTCTGACCACAACGCTATGAGACTAGATATCAATTACAGGAAAAGATCTGTAAAAAATACAAACACATGGAGGTTACACAATACACTACTTAATAACAAAGTGATCACTGAAGAAATCAAAGGGGAAATCAAAAAATACCTAGAAACAAATGACAATGGAGACACGATGTCCCAAAACCTATGGGATGCATCAAAAGCACTTCTAAGAGGGAATTTTATAACAAGACAAGCCTATCTCAAGAAACAGGAAACATCTCAAATAAACAACCTAACCTTGCACCTAAAGCAATTAGAGAATAAAGAACAAAAAAACCCCAAAGTTAGCAGAAAGAAAGAAATCATAAAGATCAGATCAGAAATAAATGAAAAAGAAATGATGGAAACAATAGCAAAGATCAATAAAACTTAAAGCTGGTTCTTTGAGAAGATAAACAAAATTGATAAACCATTAGCCAGACTCATCAAGAGAAAAAGGGAGAAGACTCAAATCAATAGAATTAGAAATGAAAAAGGAGAAGTAACCACTGACACTGCAGAAATACAAAAGATCATGAGAGATTACTACAAGCAACTCTACGCCAATAAAATGGACAACCTGGAAGAAATGGACAGATTCTTAGAAATGCACAAACTGCCGAGACTGAACCAGGAAGAAATAGAAAATATGAACAGACCAATCACAAGCACTGAAATTGAAACTGTGATTAAAATCTTCCAACAAACAAAAGCCCAGGACCAGATGGCTTCACAGGCGAATTATTTCAAACATTTAGAGAAGAGTTAACACCTATCCTTCTCAAATTCTTCCAAAATATTGCAGAGGGAGGAATACTCCCCAAGTCATTCTACGAGGCCACCATCACCCTGACACCAAAACCAGACAAAGATGTCACAAAGAAAGAAAACTTCAGGCCAATATTACTGATGAACATAGATGCAAAAATCCTCAACAGAATACTAGCAAACAAAATCCAGCAGCACATTAAAAGGATCATAGACCATGATCAAGTGGGGTTTATTCCAGGAATGCAAGGATTCTTCAATATATGCAAATCAATCAATGTGATACACCATATTAACAAATTGAAGGAGAAAAACCATATGATCATATCAATAGATGCAGAGAAAATTCAACACGCATTTATGATTAAAGCCCTGCAGAAAATAGGCATAGAGGGAACTTTCCTCAACATAATAAAGGCCAAATATGACAAACCCACAGCCAACGTCGTTCTCAATGGTGAAAAACTGAAACCATTTCCACTAAGATCAGGAACAAGACAAGGTTGCCCACTCTCACCACTATTATTCAACATAGTTTTAGAAGTTTTAGCCACAGCAATCAGAGAAGAAAAAGAAATAAAAGGAATCCAAATCAGAAAAGAAGAAGTAAAGCTGTCAGTGTTTGCAGATGACATGATACTATACATAGAGAATCCTAAAGATGCTACCAGAAAACTACTAGAGCTAATCAATGAATTTGGTAAAGTAGCAGGATACAAAATTAATGCACAGAAATCTCTTGCATTCCTATACACTAATGATGAAAAATCTGAAAGTGAAATTAAGAAAACACTCCCATTTACCATTGCAACAAAAAGAATAAAATATCTAGGAATAAACCTACCTAAGGAGACAAAAGACCTGTATGCAGAAAATTATAAGACACTGATAAGAGAAATTAAAGAATATACAAATAGATGGAGAGATATACCATATTCTTGGATTGGAAGAATCAACATTGTGAAAATGCCTCTAGTACCCATAGAAATCTACAGATTCAATGCAATCCCTATCAAACTACCACTGACATTTTTCACAGAACTAGAACAAAAAATTTCACAATTTGTATGGAAACATAAAAGACCCCGAATAGCCAAAGCAATCTTGAGAATGAAAAATGGACCTGAAGGAATCAGGCTTCCTGACTTCAGACTATACTGCAAAGCTAGAGTAATCAAGACAGTTTGGTACTGGCACAAAAACAGAAATATAGATCAATGGAACAGGATAGAAAGCCCAGAGATACACCCATGCACATATGGTCACCTTATCTTTGATAAAGGAGGCAAGCATATACAGTGGAGAAAAGGCAGCCTCTTCAATAAGTGGTGCTGGGAAAACTGGACAGGTACATGTATAAGTATGAAATTAGAACACTCCCTAACACCATACACAAAAATAAACTCAAAATGGATTAAAGACCTAAATATAAAGCCAGACACTATAAAACTCTTAGATGAAAACATAGGCAGAACGCTCTATGACATAAATCACAGCAAGATCCTTTTTGACCCAGCTCCTAGAGAAATGGAAATAAAAACAAAAATAAACAAATGGGACCTAATGAAACTTAAAAGCTTTTGCACAGCAAAGGAAACCATAAAGAAGACCAAAAGGCAACCATCAGAATGGGAGAAAATATTTGCAAATGAAGCAACTGACAAAGGATTAACTTCCAAGATTTACAAGCAGCTCATGCAGCTCAATAACAAAAAACAAACAACCCAATCCACAAATGGGTTGAAGACCTAAATAGACATTTCTCCAAAGAAGATATACAGATTACCAACAGACACATGAAAGAATGCTCAACATCATTAATCATTAGACATATGCAAATCAAAACTACAAGGAGATATCATCTCACACCGATCAGAATGGCCATCATCAAAAAATCTAGATACAATAAATGCTGGAGAGGGTGTGGAGAAAAGGGAGCACTCTTGCACTGTTGGTGGGAATGTAAATTGATACAGCCACTATGTAGAACAGTATGGAGGTTCCTTAAAAAACTAAGAATAGAACTACCATATGACCCAGCAATCCCACTACTGGGCATATACCCTGAGCAAACCATAATTCAAAAACAGTCATGTACCAAAATGTTCATTACAGCTCTATTTACAATAGCCAGGACACGGAAGCAACCTAAATGTCCATCATCGGATGAATGGATAAAGAAGATGTGGCACATATATACAATGGAATATTACTCAGCCATAAAAAGAAACAAAATGGAGTTATTTTTAGTGAGGTGGATAGAGTTAGAGTCTGTCATACAGAGTGAAGTAAGTCAGAAAGAGAAAAACAAATACAGTATGCTAACACATATACATGGAATCTAAGGAAAAAAAAAAAAAGGTCATGAAGAACCTAGTGGCAAGACAGGAATAAAGACACAGACCTACTAGAGAATGGACTTGAGGATATGGGGAGGGGAAGGGTAAGATGTGACAAAGTGAGAGAGTGGCATGGACATATATACACTACGAAATGTAAAATAGATAGCTAGTGGGGAGCAACCGCATAGCACAGGGAGATCAGCTCGGTGCTTTGTGACCACCTAGAGGGGTGGGATCGGGAGGGTGGGAGGGAGGGAGATGCCAGAGGGAAGAGATATGGGAACATATGTATATGTATAACTGATTCACTTTGTTATAAAGCAGAAACTAACACACCATTGTAAAGCAATTATACTCCAATAAAGATGTTTAAAAAACAAAAAAACAAAAAAACTTATTACAATGCTATAATAATTAAAACAGTGTGTTAATATGATAAAGACAGATATAAATTAATGGCATATAATTGAGAGTCCAGAAATTAACCCTTCCATTTATGATCAGTTGATTTTCTACAAGGATGCCAGAACAATTCAATGAGGAAAACAGTCTTTTAAAAAATGGTGTTGGGACAACTGGATACCACATGCAAAGAATGAAGTAGAACTTCACAGTATATGCAAAAATCAACTCAAATTTATGAAAGATATAAATGTAAGAAATAAAGTAATACACTTGTTAAAAGAAAACACAAGTATAATCTTTATGACCTAGAATTAGGCAACAATTTCTTCGATATGTCATTAAAACACAACAAAGAAAACAATTGGATTTCATCAAAATGAAAAAGTTTTGTGCATCAAAAGACAATATCAAGAAAGTGAACAGACAACTCAAAAAGTGGAACATATTTTCTTTGGGAAAATGTCTGTTTAAGTTCTTTCTGATTTTTCAGTTGCTTTATTTGTTTTTTGCTATTCATATCAAATATGTGGTTTGCAAATTTTTTCTTCCATTCCGTATGTTGCCTTTTTATTTTGCTAATTATTTCTTTCACTGTACAGAAGATTTTTTGTTTAATATAATCACACTTGTTTATTTTTGCTTTTGTTGCTTGTGCCTTTGGTGTTATAACCATAAAATTATTGCCAAGACCAAAGCCATGGAGCTTTCCCCCTAGATTTTCTTCTAGGAGTTTTAGAGTCTCAGGTCTTACAAGTAAGTCTTTAATCCATTTTGAGTTAGTTTTTGTGGGTGGTGTAAGATAGGAATCCATTTCCATTATTTTACATGTGGCAAGCCACAACAATTTTTATTGAAGCGACTCTCTTTTCCCCATTGAATATTCTTGGCTCCCTTACCAAATATTCATCGACCATATATGCATAGATTTATTTCTGGGCTCTCAATTCTATTCCACTGGCCTATTTGTCTGTTTTTATGCCAATACCATACTGTGCTGATTACTGTAGCTTTGTAGTATAGTTCATAATCAGAAAGTGTGATGCCTTGAGCTTTGTTTTTCTTTCTCAGGATTGCTTTGGATATTTGGGGTCTTTTGTGATTCTATATGAACTTTAAGATTGTTTTCTTCTAAAAAATGCCATTGTATTTTTGAAAGGAATTGCATTGAATCTACAGATAATTTGGGGGAATATGGACATTTGAACAATATTAATTCTTTCAATTCATGAACACAAAATATCTTTTCATTTGCTTGTGTCTTGTTCAATTTCTTTCATCAATGTCTTATAATAAGTTTTCAGTGTACAGATATTACACCTCCTTGGTTAAGACATTCCTAAGTGTTTTATTGTTTTTGATACCATTGTGAATGGGACTGCTTTTCTTATTTCTTTGTAAGATAATTCATTGTTAGTGTATAGAAATGCAACTGATTTTTGTATGTTGAGTTTGTATCCTGTAACTTTAGTAAATTTATTAGTTGTAACAGTTTCTTGGTGGAATCTTTAGTATATTTTATATATAAGATCATGTCATCTGAAAAGAGAGACAATTTTACTTCTTCCTTTCCAATATGTTATGCCTTTGTTTCTTTTTCTTGTCTTGTTACACTGGCTATGAATTCCAGTACTATGCTAAATAGGAGCAGTGAAAGTGGATATCCTTGTCTAATTTATGATCACATAATATACAGTATATGTATATAAGGAATTGGTTCAAGCAATTATGGAGGCTAGATCTGCAGTTGGTAAGTTGCAGACCCAGAAGAGCTGATGTTCTAGTTCTAATTCAAAAGCTGACAGGCATGAGACCTTGGGAGAGCTGAAGTTTCCAGTTGAGCCCAAAGATAAGGATAAAAAAGTATGTCCCAGCTTGAAGGCAGCCAAGAAGGAGGGGTTCCCTCTTATCTAGACTTTTGTTCTATGCAGGCCTTTAAGTGATTGGATGAGGCCCATTCACATTTGGGAGGACAATCTCTTGTAGCCACTCTACCAGTTCACATTTTATCAATAATTCCATCCAGAAACACTCTCACAGACATACCCAGAATACTGTTTGAACAAATATCTGGATACCCATGTCCAGTCAAGGTGACATATAAAATAAACCATCATACCACAATAATTAATTTATAGTTTATTTTGTATAAAATGGTGAATATTCATATATTTTTAATTGGAAAAATTATATAAATCAACTTATATTTTAGATAGATAACTCTTTCTATTGTGTTACAGTGGATTAGAAAAGAAAATACAGAGACAGTAACACTAAAATTGTTAATATAGTAGTCAAATGTATTTTGGCATTTTAATTATTGTTTATTAATATCAAATGTGTTCAAGAATTGTATTACACTACCTATTTTTCAGGAATTCAAGTGGCAGTCTTTGGCTGGTATGAGGTTAAATATATCTGATCAGGTCAGGGGGTAAGCTTTGTTGACAGCAGTAGCTCAGAGAATACAAATTACTTTAATAAAGACACTGGTCAACCTAGGACTGGTCTTTGTAGAGTCAAAAAATAACTAACATTTTTAACATTGAAAAAAAAAGCATGTAGTGCTGACCAAGCTGTAATTATCACAGCTGTGAGAATTATATCCCTTCATCAGTCTCTGACTGAACTAATAAGAAAATGTTATACCACAATTTTAGTCAAGATTTAGAATTCTGTGAATTCATTCAATCATTAATTCAACAAGTACTTGTTGAGTTCTTATCAATTGAGAGGCACCATACTAGGTGCTGAGAATATAGTAGTAGGTAAAACCAGATGTACAGCTCACCCTTGAATAACATGGGTTCGAACTGTGCAGGAACGTTTATACCAGAATTTTTTCAAGAAATATGTACTACACAATCTGTGATTGGTCACATCCATGAATGTGGAACCCAGCATGTGGAGGGGTTCCACATTAAAATCTGTGTTTAATCTAAATTAAACACAGATTTTAGACTGAGCAGTGGTCACTGCCTCTAACCCTGCATTGTTCCAGAGTTAAATGTACATTTTTCTTTCAGAAAGCTTATTGTTTTGTAAAGGAGATAGATGTTAATTAAATAATCAAACTAATGAATGTGTAGTTGCAAACAGATGCATATTCTGAAGAAGAAGAACATAGTTCTATGAGAATATATAAGAATTTAATATAATAGTAATCAGCAAATGTTCTTTGAGGAACTGATTGAGGAGAAACTTGAACAATGATTAGAATTCTTTACAATGATAGAAAAATGGATCTATAGAGAAAGATAAGGGCCAATTGATCAAGGTCCTCATTTACTGTGTAAAGGATTTTGGTCTTTTTTTCTTAAAAACAATAAGGATTAAGTGAATATTTGCATGTACAACACCCAGAAAGCAAAACCTTTATTCCCATATTCTTTTAGACTTGCTATCCCATTCTGTTCTCCCACTCTTAACTTATCTCATAACACTTTGCTTTGAACAAGTTTTTCACTACATTTTAAACATACTCTCTTACAGCATTTAAATGTTTCTTTGGTATTTTGGATTTAATTGTTGTCAATTTCTTTAAAGATTCTATTTTTCCCATGATCTTTTAAAAAAGAGATTGCACTTTCTCTCACATCCAAAGAACCACAGAGCCATGTGTAGAGTGGATAATATTTTGGAATAATATACTAATATTTTTTTAAAATTTCTCCTCATAAACTTATAAACATATATTCCTCTGAAGCCATTCTGTAATTATGGACTGAGGGAATAACTAAATCAAATATAACTTAGGGAAGAGAGGAGGGCAAGACACAAAAGGAAATCTGTGCCAGAGAGGAAAGGGAAATATGTCATTATTGTCATTCCACTTCCATGGGGAAGATGAAAAGGAAGAAGATGTGTATGAAGGAGAAAAGGAGCAAGAGTAAGACGGAGCAAGAGTAGAGAAAGAAATAGAATGTAATAAAGGGAAAAGAAGTAATAGATCAAATGCTACTATGCTTATTTAGGCCTCACTCCACTTTGAAGATCCTCTAGAATCCTTAATTAGGCTGCCAAGCAACTAGCCAAATGGGAGCTAGGAGTCAGAAGGAGGAGGATAAAATTGTCATAGAATTCAGCAGCTACATACTCCTACTTTAGATGCAGATCATCTCCACCTAGGCAAGGGGCATTGCCTGCAAGGCCTGTAAGGATTCAGAACCCTGCCTCAATCAATCAGAAAGGTATCTCTTGAACTAGATTTCATCTTGAGAAGTAGGAGAGGGAACAGAATTCCAATAGTCAGGTAGGGCTTAGATTTCCTTATTATATATGCATAACAAGACTGCTTTAAAACAGAAGTGACCGAAATAATTTTAATTGGTACATATATGCTTTTCCTCAGCAGAATAGCATTACAGATGTCAAAGAATTTGAATTGTATTTGGGATGATAGGGATACTTGTAGAAAGCAGCAATGTGGGAAAGAAACAGTAGTTTAAGTGGATGGTATTAACCTTAAATGGAAATGATTTCACATGATATAAAATTTATGACAGGACAGAGGTATTAGAATAAAGAGAACATCAACTACTGTATCAGTTAGGATTTGTAATAAGGAAGAACAAATCCGACTACATACTGGATCTCTTTTACTTTAACCTTTGTATTCTATTGCTTTTGCTACAAATTAATCCCTAAAGGGATGTTGCCTGTAGTTTAAAGTATAAGTAATGACACATCTCCGGGAACCCTGCCTCCTATGCCTGGGCATTAAGCTAAAATACCTTTGTTTAGCTCACAGGAAACATCCTCACCAGGCCCACCTATGAATGGCTGCAGGAAGGAACAAAGTAACACATCCTATCCAGAGTCTGGCCAAGAACCAGGAAATATTTGCAACAAATTATTGCCTTTTTACTTTACCTCCTCACCTCCCTCCTCTTTGTTCTATAAAAGAAACTAGCATCCAAACCCAGGAAAGATGGTTCTTTGGCAACCACCATCTTATCGGTCTGTCGTGTGGTGAGCAGTATGAGCTTGAACTCGGTAACAGATTTAGTCAGGAAAACAGAAACCACACAAGTAATTTTAGCAGAGAGTATTTAATATAGTCAAATAACTAAAAAGGTATTGAAAAACTGTAAAGAAAAGGGGAATAGTGAGGTAAACAGAGATGGTGATTACATGAAACAGTTATCAGTCCTAGCACTGGAGAAATGAGAGAAAATGTTTGAGATGATCAAAACCTAGAACTTTGCAGGAGGAGTTTGTTAGACCTGGGACCCAGACTACTAAAGAGGAGGTGCCACTCAGCAGCTATTAGAACCTAAGGAATTCAGAGGAGGGGCTTGAGGTAATAAGAACTCAAACTTCTGAAGAGAAGGTATTTCTCTGCTGCTACTGGTACCTTTGAAGAGATCACAGTGTCGCTTCTAGGAGTGTTAAAGAAACAACAACAAAAAAGCAACGACAACAACAAAAAAACAAAACAAAAATATGGGTACTAGCACTATCTGCTATTAGAGCACAGGTGCCATATTAATAGGAGCTGTAGGCAATGCAAAGAAGAGCAGGTCCTTTGCCTTCCTCCTGACATCTCTTCTAGTGTCCTCCATTGGCAGAACCTAACAAAGAACCAGTAGGCAAAGAAAAATGTAGTTTGTTGAGTTCCTGACCCAGTACCACAGAGAAAAGTATACGATAGAAGGTTTAAAGTTCAAATATAACAGTAATGAATGGTGTACTTGCTACTCACTTTATTAAGGTATAGCAGTGTTAAAGTTATGCATACCTAACTGCATATTTCATAACCTCTGCATTTTCTTAGAACAGATTTCATTTTTTTCATAAACCAAACCCCCATTAAGAAACAGATAAAGTTTATTACTTATGATTCTGCAGTTGAGGCAGATTTCCCAGTTTGGGGAAATTAATGAAATTAAATTTAAAAGAAAAGACTTGCTAGTGAAATGATGGTGAAAATGTTATTAGCTTTATGAGAACAGGCATTGGGCATAAAATTTGAGCATTATCCTATTTAGAAGACACATCCTTTAGCAAGAAACGAAAAGAACAGGAAAATGTAATTTCTTACTTGACTCCAGACACACAAGAGAACTTTCCTAGAACATTAGAAGTGATCCAATTCTTACAGTAAGTTTTCTCAGTATTTTAGGAGGTCTGAGAAAGATGGTAAAGAATATAGATGACTATTTTTGAGACACTAATAGAGATAATCTCAGTTCTAAATAATTTCAAATTTATTTTTTCATATTGAGGGAATCATATACGCACTCTACTCCAAATAAAAATTGACTAATAACTTTGACATATATATGTGTATATATATATATGGATAGTGTTGTCTATAGAAAAAAATATTTGATCATGATACTTTAAAACACACTAACATTGATTAGTATCTCCTTCCTTCTGCACTGAAAGAATAAATTTATTTGAAATTCTATTAAAAAACATGATATGATATTACAAAAACTTTTATCTGACATCTAAAATGGACTATTTTCCCTAAATATAGCTATTATCATTTCTTGAGGATTAAAGGTATCGTGAAGAAAAGCAAGAAATTATAAGTGATTTTTGTTCAAGACCTTCTATTTCGGGTTCACCAACTCCTAGGTTTTTTATCTAAAATTGGAAATTTTGTCAAAATTCAGTTAGGTCTTTTTCCTGGACTAACTTTGATCTAGTATAACACATTTTCTAAATGAAGTACATACAATAGCAATGGCATTAAAATATGGACAAAGGCTATGATTAGTGACTTAATGAGTAGTGGGTCCATCTGGACATAAGCCGTTGGACCTACTCTGTAGAAAAAGGGGAGAGTGAACCAAACAGCAGCTTAAGCTTAGATTGAAGGACTTCAGACAGCAGAGGAAAGAAAAGCAGCAGTAGTTATTCACATTTGTGAATGACTTGGAGAAGGCTGCTGTGGGCTGTGTCACAGATTAAAGGGAAAGTTCAGTCGCCCCAGAGCACTGAGTCATGATGAGTTACTTGCTTTTGTCAGAGCTGTATTCCCATTGATTTGTTCAGTAAACACTCATTGAGCTTCTACTCTGCACCTGAAACTTTTCCACGTACTGAAAATACAGTAGCAAACAAAACAAAATCCCTATTTTTATGAAGCATACATTTTAGTAGGAGAAGCCCAACAGTGTGTGTGTGTGTTTGTGTGTGTGTGTGTGTGTGTGTGTGTGCACATGTATAAGGAGATAAAACAGGCAAATGGGAAAGAGGATGGTAGATAGTACTATATCAGATTGGTTTCCCCCCAAAGCCTATCCAATTAAATGAAACTCAGCAGAGATGTGAATAAAATGAGTACTCAGATGAACACCCACACATAATACGTTCTAAATAAATTCTGTGGATGAAGGAATGAATTAATTAATATGACTGCTGTTGAAGGCAAAGTTGCAAAGAGCAGTAGTTGTAGGTACTATTCAGTTTTAAAAGAATATACATTATAGGCTTATATCTGTTATAGAGAGAGGCAATTATTTACATTCATCAAAAATTTAGTTTATAAAACTTCTAGGTGAGGAATTACACATTTTTTAGTTGTAGTGAGGTAAAATAATATAGAGCTGTGGAGAAGTTTATGGGCCCTACTGAAATAATTGTTGAGAAAACTGTATACTTATTGAGTGCTTACTATGTATGCATGTCATGTGCCTTACATATATTTTCTCATTTAATCTTATTGAAAGCTTAATATAAATAAGTATTTTTTTTCCATTTTGCAGAAGCTGGAGGCCTGAAGTGGTTTTGTGACTTATGAATATAAATTTGGCTTACAAGGGATAGAGCTAAGATTGAAACTTAAGTACTATAACTCCAACTACAATGCTGCCTTCCTAAAGAAAGATCTATAGTTTTTATTTAAAACATCTTTATTGGAGTATAATTGCTTTACAATGGTGTGTTAGTTTCTGCTTTATAACAAAGTGAATCAGTTATACATATACATATGTCCCCATATCTCTTCCTTCTTGCATCTCCCTCCCTACCACCCTCCCTATCCCACCCCTCTAGGTGGTCACAAAACACCGAGCTGATCTCCCTGTGCTATGTGGCTGCTTCCCACTAGCTATCTATTTTACATTTGGTAATGTATATATGACCATGCCACTCTCTCACCTTGTCCCAGCTTACCCTTCCCCCTCCCCGTATCCTCAAGTCCATTCTCTAGTAGGTCTGCATCTTTATTCCCGTCTTGCCCCTATGTTCTTCCTGACCATTTTTAAAATAGATTTTTTATAATCTGAATAAAGCTCTTCTTTCTTTAATATATTTCAAGATCATTACTCTTAAATTTCAAGGTTTTTCCTACTAGTTTTTTTATATATATAAATTTCTACCTGTATTATTAAAAGTTATTTTTTTTAACACACTTTCCTCTAAATTTTTTTTTTTTAAATAAATTTATCTATTATTTATTTTGGGCTGCATTGGGTCTCCGTTGCACGGCTTTCTCCAGTTGTGTCAAGCAGGGGCTACTCTTTGTTGTGCAGCTCAGGCTCTAGGCGCATGGGCTTCAGTACCTGTGGCTCGTGGGCTCTAGAGCGCAGGCTCAGCAGTTGTGGCGCACGGGCTTAGCTGCTCCGCGGCATGTGGGATCTTCCCGGACCAGGGCTCGAACCCGTGTCCCCTGCATTGGCAGGTGGCCTCCCAACCACTGCGCCACCAAGGAAGCCTTTTTTTTTTTTTTTTAATTTATTTAATTTATTTATTTATGGCTGTGTTGGGTCTTCGCCTCTGTGCGAGGGCTTTCTCTAGTCTCGGCAAGTGGGGGCCACTCTTCATCACGGTGCGCGGGCCTCTCATTATCGCGGCCTCTCTTGTTGCGGAGCACAGGCTCCAGACGCGCAGGCTCAGCAATTGTAGCTCATGGGCCCAGTTGCTCCGCGGCATGTGGCATCCTCCAAGACCAGGGCTCGAACCCGTGTCCCCTGCATCGGCAGGCAGACTCTCAACCACTGCACCACCAGGGAAGCCCCCTACTAGTATTAACATTCAAAAATTCTATGTACAGGTTTGTGTTATATTATATCTACCTTTCCTAATAGTATAGTTGAGCCTTAAACAACATGGGGGTTGGGGACGCCAAACCTCTGCACAGTCAAAAATCTGAGTATAATTTATAGTCCGCCTTCCTTATCCACAGTTCTTCCATATCTGTGGGTTCATCAACTGGAGATCATATAGTACTGTAGTATTTACTATGGAAAAAAAAATCTGTGTATAAGTGTAACCCACACAGTTTAAACCTGTGCTTTTCAAGGGTCAACTGTATAGTCTTATTATGTCTTAGATTTCATCTGACCTAATAAAGAGGTTTAATTCATTGTCCTATTAAATTATGCTATCTCTTCTAAACTTAGTATTCTGAAGAAACTAAAAAACATATATTGAGAAAAAATTATATTATTAACCAAACTAAAAATTTAGTATATACATGCAACAACATGGATATATTTCAAATACAATATGCTGAATGAAAGTCATAAAGAATCCAGAAAAGAAAAATCCAATACATTCAGCTGGAAAGTTTATCTGTAATTACCTGAGAGATGGGTGAAATTTGGGGTTGACCACAAAGAGTAGTAATAGTATATTTGGATGGTGAAAATGATTTATATATTGAATGTGGTGGCTACGCAGTAAATACACTTGTCAATACTCATGAAACTGTGTGTTTAAAATGAGGGTGTTGAGATTGTAAATTTAGCTCTTACTTTTTAAAGTAAAAAGTGTGTATTTTAATTTTCAAGAAAATTACCCATGACTTTGAAAAAACAAAAAATATATTTCTTCATTTGTTATCATTATTCATTTAAAAGCAAAGCATCTAAAAATGTGTACAATATGGATATTTTTTCCTTGACTATGCATTTCTCATCTATTTAGCAAATACTTTTAAAGTCATAGAGCTTCAACAAATGAATCATCTAACATCAATTTAATAAAAAGTTCTCATGGCACTCACTGTTAGTATTAATATAAAATTTTCTTGGATTTTGCAAAAAAATAAATTAAGCTAAGTTATTTGTAGACAGTGTTGGCTCCACTCACATTTTTAATAATGCTTATTTGGCCTTTGTATATAAGTGGAAAGTGAATTGCAAGATAAAGACACAAAGCATTGTGCTTGGTTTTACTGTCCAAGTAGAAAAATAATATTGGTTGTAAGTAAACCCTTGAATCTAGTTCATTTTCATATTATAAACCAAAATAATTATCATAGTTTTAATTTTGTTAGAGGATGTGATTTTCCTACAGAGCCATTATATAAGTCAAATAGAGATCGGGTCAACATTTTCTTGTAATCATTGTTGCTGTGTATCTGCCCCATGAAAAGGTTGACTAGTGCTCAAATTTAGAAACAATTTCTGAATTTGAAACATTTTTTTAATGAAAGAAGGAATTTTTCTAATGAAGGAAGTTTCCTTAAGTACTTGAGAGTTACATAGAGCATGGATATATCACTACCTTGAAATCATGAATTTTGACATGTTAGGATGCTTACTGACCCTAATTACCACCTAAATGTTCTTATCTTCAGACTACCCCCAAATTTAATAACAGGTACATCAACATTTCTAAAGTGCCAATATTTATCTAAAATTAAAATAAAAAGAAAGAAGAAAGCTTAATACAAAAAAAAAACTGAAAAACTTATTTGATATGCCACTGGTGTTTACTTGAAGTCATTAAATCTTATTGTTTGCAGGAAAATTTCCCTGCCGATGCTGCTCACTTATAATTATATAGTAAAACCAGGACTCAAATAATGTTATACATAAATTATTAAAACACTCATGTGAGTGTTTGATTTCTTTATAGATCTGGAATAAATACAACTTCACTTTTGGCAAATTTTGTGTCTTCAAAATGGCATATTAGAAAACAGGACATTTGAAGTCATCAACTCCAACTTTGCATTGTTCCAATGGGGAAGAATACCTCTGAAAATGAATTCTGACTAGGTCTTCAGATTAAAAAAAAATTCTATTCATTGTCTACCAAGATAGCTAAATTAGTTTGGCAAAGGCATTAGAAATGAATCTAAGGGACAAAAGCTACAAAAATTTTTAGAAATGGTGCTTTCCTTTTGCATATCATGTTTTTCTTTTCTTCAGATGTCCATTAGAAATACTGCTTTAAAGATTTATTAGTATGACACATATTACTTTAAATATGGAAGTGTATATTTTCTATATTTAACTTGCCATTAACCACAGGCTTATGGTTCAGAAGTTTATGCTTCTCACCTTCTACTCTTCTGCTCATGGAACTGTGGCCCAGTGGCATGAGAAGTAAGATAGCTGGTAGGGTGAGTGCAGAATTTGTTATTGCTGGGCAGGTTTACCTAAGGTCCTTCCTAGAGCAGAGAAGTAATGAAATTTTTTAGACATATATTGAGAAAAATCAATTAAGTGACAACATAATTTTATAATATATTTCTTCTATTAACCATTCCTAGAAATCATATCAAAATTTATTAAGTTTCTCTTGGTAATTTTTTAACAATTTTATTTCTATAATAGTATATTCAGAGCACAGCTATTCTATACATTCTCATCAATGACAGAGGTCCCATATATAATATTTTTTCAAACACAGGCAGCATTTTCACAGAGGATATTAGAGAAATAAAAAGTTATTATTTTATCAAATAATGTTTAAAATAATCTTATGGAAAAGAATAATATTTTCCTGGCTCAAAAATAAGTTACAAAAGAAGAAACTGAGTTTAGGTTTGTCTTCAGTGGGTGGATAGTTATATAATCAATTAATTGGTTTGGATAGTTGTTAGTTACCTTGTTAGATTGTTACTAATGGCTCACAAACTACAACAACCAGCTTTTAATTCCTGGATCTGTTACTCTGAACTTAGGGAAGATATTTAATGTCTCTAAATTCCAGTTTCTTCATTTTAAAAATGAAAAGGGCTTAAAATTATCAACATCTTTGAACAAAGAAAACTTTGGAGGTCTTACATGAGTTATTTTTAAAACATACTAAAACAACAGTAACCAAGACATTTTGGTGTTAATGTGAGGATACAAAAACAATACTTGAGAAATACACCCACACATATATAACGAATTGCTTTTCAAAAAAGATACAAGAATAATTCAACAGAAAAACTATAATCCTTATAAAAAAGATTTCTGAAACAATTGTACATACAAAAAGAAAATCCTCCATTCTTATGCCATATCATATATAAAAATTAAACATAAGTAGCTTATAGGCCAAACTATTAGAGTAAGAGTATAAAACTTTTAGATGAATAAAAGATAAATTCTTGGTGACTTAGATTAGCCAATGTTTTCTTCTATAGGGTACAGGAAGAACAAGTTACAATTTTTTTTAAATGACATCTAGGGCCTCAGTAAAAACAAACAAACAAAACTTCCCTTTAAACAACATCATTTAAAAAAATGAAAAATCACAGATTAAGAGAAACTATTTGCAAAAGAGTTACTTAATGAATGATTTATATCCAGAATATATGGAGATCACTGATAACACATAGTAAAAAAGTAAACCCCCACAAAACATTTGACCAACCAACAAACTACTTTACAAAAATGAAAAGAAAAAGATTTAATCAGATATTTCCCAAAGAAAATATGAAAATGGATTCTAAGCTCATGAACATACAGTAGATGTATATTATTGTTTAATAAATGTAAATAAAATATCCAAGGAGTAATGTAAATATCACAGCTAGAAAGGAACTTTAATGTTACACAATAAAACTATACCTTTAATAACAGTATTTTTCTCACCATTAAACAAATCTTCTTAAAATTATTAATACTGGAGGAGGATTCTGGTAATTTGACAGAGTAGGAAGTGCTAGAAATCTTTCTCCCCACCTAGACAACAATTGCACTGGCAGAATCTGTCTGATGTAACTATTTTGGAACTCTGGATTTTATTAAAGGCTTGTATCTTCTGGGGGAAGTCATGGACAGTAAATTGAGGTTAATTTTAGTTGATTTCAGCACTTAAAAGAGTAGCACTACCCATCCCCCACCTTTAGTCCCATCTCAGTTAGCTGTTTATGTTCTTGAAGCAGCTTGCCACGGCTTGAGGGAGCCAGGTTGGGTGATTTCCAATCTGGAGAATCTGTGCTCTGATAACTGATTGCTGCTTCTGAATACAAAGGTGCAGACTAAGAAGTAGCCATTGATGTTGCACCTGCCTCCATTGTTGCACCCTGGCTGAAGTGACTTCCAAAGCATATTAAGGGCCAGTGCTTCGATTTTCACTTTTTTCTCTTTTGGGAGCTAGACATTGAAGACTAGGACATTAAAAAGTCAACTTCATATACAAAGGGCATTAGAAAGTCCCTGTGCATGTCCAGAAAAAGGCACTGACTCAGAAAACACCTTAGAAGAGCTTAAAGCCTATACCTCAGTCTGATTTTCAGCAGAGGGAGAGACAACAGCAATAAAAATAAACAAATAAAAATGAATAAAAGCAAACAAAGAAAAAGACAAAAAGCCTATCAAACTGTGTAGAAGGGAAAGAATCAGATTTCCAGAGTTATCATACTATTAGATTCAAATATACAGATTTCAACATAGAAAATAACAAGAACTGCAAAGAAATAGGAAAGCATATATCCCATTCAAAGGAAAAACAAACCAACAAAAACTATCCCTGAAAAAGATGTGATAACAATCTACTAAACAAAAATTTTAAATCAACTATCTTAAAGATGTTCAAAGAACTAAAGGAAGCCATGGAGAAAGTCAAGAAAATGACGTATGAAGAAAGTGGAAAAAATCAGTAAAGAGAAAGAGAAACTAAAAGTAAACTAAAGAGAAATTCTGGAGTTGAAAATCACAATAACTGAAATGAAACATTCACTGTAGGTATTCAAAGGCAGATTTAAGCACATAGAATAAAGAATCAGTGAACTTGAAGATAGAACAATGGAAATTATCACATTTGAGGTACAGAAAGAAAAGAGATTGAAGATAAGTGAACAGAGCCTAAGGGGCCTGTGAGATTCCATAAAGAGGACAGATGTATTCATTGTGGTAGTCATAGAAGGAGAAAAATTTTAAAAAGCAGAGAAAATAATTGAGGAAATAATGGTCAAAAACTTCCCCAAATTGATTAAAGACATGAATATAAACATTAAAAAACTCAACAATCTCCAAATGGGTTGAACTAGAAGATACCCATATCAAGCCACACATTATAAAGAAACTGTTAAAAGTCAAAACCAAGGAAAGAATTTTGAAAGCAGCAAGAGAGAAATGACTTGTCACATACAAGAGATCCTCAATAAGATTTTCAGCAGATTTCTCATCAGAAACTTTGGAGGCCAGATGGCTGTGGGCAGAATTCTATACACAGTAATAATGAAATTCAAAAGGATAGGGGAAACTTAATTTATCCCTAGATAAGTAAAAGCTGAGGGAGTTTGTTGCCAGACCTGCTCTATGAACAATGTCAATGGAAGTCCTGCAGATTAAAATGAAAGGACACTAGACAGCCCCTCTGTATGAAGCTGTATGAAGAAATAGACATCTAAGTAAAGGTAAAGATATGAACAATTATAAGTCTAGTACTATTTTAACAATGGGATTTAACTCCACTTGTTTTCTACATGACTTAAGAGACAAATGCATTAAAAATTATTAGTTCATGGTTTTGGACCCAAGTGTATAAAGATGCAATATTGTGACACCAACAATGAAAGGGGTGGGGATGGAGCTATTAAAGGAGCAAGTATATATATAAGATTGAAGTTAAGTGGGTATAAATTCAAATTATATATATATTGTATATATATTATTTTTATATTACAAGGATATATAAAATTTCTAACCTTAGTACCTTATAACACACACTATAAATATATTATTTGATATTATTTATATATTTATATATATCATTGAAGTTAAGTGGGTATAAATTCAAATTATAACTTTATAATTATATAATTATAACTTTATAACTATAATTATAGTTAAAACTTTAAGATGATGTTAAATGCAATTCCCGTTGTAACCACAAAGAAAAAAGCTAAATTATATAGACAAAAAGAAATGAGGAAAGAACTTAAACATTTTACTACAAAAAATCAACTAAACTGAAGAGAATACAATAAATAAAGGAATGAAGGACAAAAACACTGCAAGGCACATAGGAGAGAAATATCAAAATCACAGAAGTAAATTCTGCCTTATCAATATTTACTTTAAATAAAAATGAATTAAATTCTTTAACCCAATGACAGAGATCAGCACAATAGATTAAAACAGAACAAAACAAAGCAAGATCTAACTACATGCTGTGTACAAGAGGTTCACTTTAGATCCAAAAATACAAATAGGTTGAAAGTGAAAGTCTGGAGAGAGATATTCCATGCAAAAGTAACCAAAAGAGAGGACAAATGGTTAAACTACTATCAGACAAAACTGACTTTAATTCAAAGTAGTTCAATAAATTATTCACTACAACAAGAATATATAACAATTATGAAACTTAATACTTTATAACACAGCATCAAAATATATGACCCAAAATAGATAGAATTAAAGGGAGAAATAGACAGTTTTACAAAAATAGAGATTTCAATATCCCATTCTCAATTATGGAAAGAACAACCAAAGAAAACACAAATAAGGAAATAGAGAACTTAATACAACGAACCAACTAGACATAAACAAAACACTCTCAACAACAGAATACATATTTTTTTCAAGTGCAAAAGTGATATTTTCCAGAATAGAACATACGTTAGGACACAACTTAAGTCTTAATAGATTTAAAAAGACAGATGTCATACAAACTATCTTTTCTGAACACTTTATGTTGAAGTTAGACATCAATAACAGAAGAAAACTGGAAAATGTGCAAGTCTGTGGAAATTAAACAACATGCTCTCAAACAACAAATGTATCAAAAATGAAATAAAGGAAATTAGAAAATACTTAGAGACAAACTAAAATTCAAATACAACATACCAAAGTTTATAGATACAGAGAAAACAGTGAAAAGGAGGGAATATATAACTATAAATGCTTACATTAAAAAACAAGGATCTCAAATCAACAAACTAACTGTACAAGTTAAGAAACTAAAACAAGAAAAACTAAACCCAAAGTTAGCATAAGAAAGAAAATAATAAATATTAGAGCAGAGATGAATTAGATAGAGAAGAAAATTTTTTTAAATAATCAATGAAACAAAAATGGTTCTTTAAAAATATCAATAAAATTGACAAATCTTTAGCTACATGGACTGAGAAAAAAAGAGGGAAGATAAATTACTAAAATCAGAAATGAAAGTGGGGATATTACCACTGATTCTACAGAAATTAAAAAAAAAATTACAAGAGAATATTATACACTACTGTATACCAAAAAATTGAATAACGTAGATGAAATGGACAAATTCCTAGTAACATAAAACCTACCAAGACTATAAAGTATGAAGAAATAGAAAATTTGAACAGACTTATAACTAGTAAAGAGATTGAATCAGCAACCAGAAAACCTCTTGACAAAGAAAAGCCCTAGATTTGATGACTTTAGTGATGAATTCTACCAAACATTCAAAGAACTAACACCAAACTTTCCTAAACTTTTCCCAAAAAAATTTAAGAGGAGGGTTCACAACCTAGCTTATTCTATGAGGCCACTATTTCTTTGACACCGACCAGCTGAGACACTATAAGAAATTAAAACCACACACCAATATCTCTTATGAACATCTCTTATGATGTAAAAATATCAACAAAAGATGAGCAAATCCAGAAGTATATTACATACAGAAGTATATTAAAATATTATACACCGTGACCAAGTGGTATTTATTACTAGAATGCAATAGTATTCTATTGCATCTCAAATGGGATGGTTCAATATACAAAAATCAATCCATGTAATATACTGTATTAGGAGAATAAAAAAAAAAAGAATCTTCTCAATTAGTATAGAAAATGAATTTGACAAAATTCAACTCCCTTTCATGGTAGAAACACTCAACAAACTAAGAGTAGAAGGAAAAGGCTTCAATATAATAAAAGCCACATATGAAAAACCCACAATGAACATCATACTCTATAGTGAAAGACTGAATCTAAGACTGCCCTCCAAGATCAGGAACACAGTAAGGATGACCACTTTTACAATTTCTATTTAACATGGTACTGGAAAACCTAGCCACATCAGTTAATCAGGGAAAAGAAATAAAAGGCATCCTACTCAGAAAGGAAGGGGTAAATTTACCTCTGTTCTCAGATGACATGATCTTATGTATGGAAAACACTAAAACGCCAGAAAAACAAGGTTAGAACTAATAAATTCAGCAAAGTAGCAAGATACAGAGTCAACACACAAAAATTAGTCATATTTTATACACTAATAATGAAAAATCCAAAAAGGAAATTAAGAAAATATTTCCATTTACAATAACATCAAAAAGAATAAAATATTTAGAAATTAACTTAACCAGGGAGGTGAAATTCTTGTACAAATAAAACTATAAAACATTACTGAAAGGCATTTAAAGAGACATAAATAAATGGGAAGACATCCCATGTTCATGAATTGGAAGACTTAATATTGTTAAGATGTCAATACTACCCAAAGTAATCTACAGATTTAGTGTAATTCTACTCAAAATCCCAATGATATTTTTGCAGAAATAGAAAAACCCATTCTAAAATTCATATGGAATCTCAAGGGACCCCAAATATCTTTTAAAAAATTCTTTAAAAACAGAACAAAACTGGAGGGCTCACACATCATTATTTCAAAATTTACCACAAAGCTACAGTAATAAATACAGTGTGGTACTGGAATAAATATAACATATAATAACCAATGGAATAGAATAGAGAATCCACAAATAAACTTGTAAGTACATGGTCTAATGATTTTTGCCAAAGGTACCAAGAAAATTCACTGTGGAAAAGATAGTATTTTTAATAAACAGTGCTGGGAAAACTGGATATCCACAAGTAAAAGAATGAAGTTGGATTCTTACCTAACACCATGTTCGAAAATTAACATAAAGTGGATCCATGACCTAAATAGAAATCTAATATGGTAAAACTCGTAGAAGAGGACATAGGGCAGAAGCTTCTGTTTTTGGCAATGAATTGTTGGGCTTGACATCAAATGCACTTGCAATAAAAGAAAAAATAGACAAATTGGACTTTATAAAAATTTAAAAATAATTTGTGATTCAAAAAACCTTACCAACAGAGTAAAAAAGAATGGGAGAAAATATTTTCGAATCATATATGTGATAAGAGATTAATATCCAAAACATAGAAAGAACTCCTAAAAGTCAAAAACAAAAGAAAAATCAACCCAATTTATGAAAACATGTTCAACAGCATAAGAAAATATGTTCAACATCATTAATCTCTAGAGAAATGAAGATGAAAACCACAGCAGATATCATTTCACACCCTTTAGTATATCTACTATTAATAAACAAAAAACAAAAACAGGAAAAATCAAGTGTTAGCAAAGATATGAAGAAATTGGCACCCTTGAGCACTGTTGGTGGGAATGTAAAATGGTACAGCTACTCTGGAAAACAGTATAGTGATTTGCCTCAAAATTAAAAATACAATTACCACATGATCCTGCAATTCCACTTCTTTGTATATATACTCAACAGAACTGAAAGCAGGGTCTTGAGGAGATATTTGTACACTCAGGTTCATAGCAGAATTATTAATAATAGCTAAAATGTGAAAGCAACACAGATGTGCATCACAAATAAATGGATAAGCAGAAGGTGGTATATGTATACAATGGAATATTATTCAGCCTTAAAAAATAAATTAATATAAAATTCGGACACATTCTACAACATGAATGAAACTTGATGGCTAAGTGAAATAAGCCAATTGCAAAAAGACAAATACTGTATGATTCCATTTATACGAAGCACTTATAGCAGAAAAATCATAGGGACAGAAAGCAGAATTGTGGTTGCCAGGTACTAGAAGAAAAGAGGAATGGGGAGTTATTGTTTGGTGGATATAGAATTTCAGTTTTGCAATATGAAAAGAGTTCTGGAGGTGGAAGGTTGTGAGGGTTGTACAATAAAAATGTGCTTAATATCACTAAACTGTTCACTTAAATATGTTTAAAATAGTAAATTTTATATATGTGATTTTACCAAAATAAAAAATTGGAAAAAATTATCAATACTACAAATCCTATTTTTAATTAACTTTCATTCTTGATCTAATCACAAAAATTTTAGTTGAGAGAAAATAATAACAGATGTGCAAAAATAAAGAAATGTCTCCCTAGAAATTTAAGGCCAATAACTTTTAGAAAAAAAAATAGTCTTTGTGAATTTTTGAAATGTAGGTAATGCTCAAATCAGTATTTTTCACATCATATTTAGAACTAGAGATAAAAACTCAGGGTATTATAAATATGCTCTATATTTTGATTCCTAAATTCCATAAGGTTGATTGACAACACATATTTTCTAATCAAAATACTGGGAAAATTATCCTTAATATATTTTACCCTATGCTATGACAATCCTTAATATAAAGAAATCTTCTTTCATTATTATTATCTCCAAAGTTTAAGTGAAATCTTAAATCTTTACAGCTATTAAGTGGAGAAAATAGATTTAGAAACTTCATTTCGAGATTGAGTTTTATAATGTAAATCAGTTTTAAATTATCTATACCTATCCTTGAAAAAAACATACTTATACATTTTTTTTCTTTTTTGTTGGTGAGATATAATTGACATCATATCAGTCTCAGGTGTACAATATAATGTTTCGATATTTGTATGCCCTGCAAAAGGATCACCACTATAAGTTTAATTACCATCTATCAACATACATGGTTATAAATTTTTTTCTTGTGATGAGAACTTTCCTTTTTAAATTTTATTTTATATATTTCTTTATGCAGCAGGTTCTTATTAGTCATCCAATTTATACAAATCAGTGTATACATGTCAATCCCAATCTCCCAATTCATCAACCCCAACTCCCACCCCCTGCCGCTTTGCCCCCTTGGTATCCATACGTTTGTTCTCTACATCTGTGTCTTAATTTCTGCCCTGCAAACCAGTTCATCTGAACCATTTTTCTAGGTTCCACATATATGGGTTAATATATGATATTTGTTTTTCTCTTTCTGACTTACTGCACTCTGTATGACAGTCTCTAGATCCATCCACGTCTCTACAAATGACCCAGTTTTGTTCCTTTTTGTGGCTGAGTAATATTCCATTGTATATATGTACCACAGTTTCTTAATCCATTCGTCTATTGATGGGCATTTAGGATGCTTCCATGACCTGGCTATTGTAAATAGTGCTGCAATGAATATTGGGGTGCATGTGTCTTTTTGAATTATGGTTTTCTCTGGGTATATGTCCAGTAGTGGGATTGCTGCATCAAATGGTAATTCTATTTTTAGCTTATTAAGGAACCGCCATACTGTTCTCCAAAGGGGCTGTATCAATTTACATTCCCACTAACAGTGCAAGAGGGTTCCCTTTTCTCCACACTCTCTCCAGAACTTGTTGTTTGTAGATTTTCTGATGATGCCTGTTCTAACTGGTGTGAGGTGATACCTCATTGTAGTTTTGATTTGCATTTCTCTAATAATTAGTGATGTTGAACAGGTTTTCATGTGCTTCTTGGCCATCTGTATGTCTTCTTTGGAGAAATGTCTATTGAGGTCTTCTGCCCATTTTTGGATTGGGTTGTTTGTTTCTTTAATATTGAGCAGCATGAGCTGTTTATATATTTTGGAGATTAATCCTTTGTCCGTTGATTCATTTTCAAATATTTTCTCCCATTCTGAGGGTTGTCTTTTTGTCTTGTTTATGGTTTCCTTTGCTGTGCAAAAGCTTTGAAGTTTCAGTAGGTCCCATTTGTTTATTTTTGTTATTATTTCCATTACTCTAGGAGGTGGGTCAAAAAAGATCTTGCTGTGATTTATGTCAAAGAGTGTTCTTCCTATGTTTTCCTCTAAGTGTTTTATACTGTCCGGTCTTACATTTAGGTCTCTAATTAATTATGAGTTTATTTTTGTGTGTGGTGTTAGGGAGTGTTCTGATTTCATTCTTTTAAATGTAGCTGTCCAGTTTTGCCAGCACCACTTATTGAAGAGACTGTCTTTTCTCCATTGTATATCCTTGCCTCCTGTGTCATAGATTAGTTGACCATAGGTGCATGGGTTTATCTCTGGGCATTCTATCTTGTTCCATTGATCTATGTTTCTGTGTTGTGCCAGTACCATATTTTCTTGATTACTGTAGCTTTGTAGTGTAGCCTGAAGTCAGGGAGTCTGAGTCCTCCAGCTTTGTCTTTTTCCCTCAAGACTCTTTTGGCTATTCAGCGTCTTTTGTGTCTCCATACAAATTTGAAAATGATTTGTTCTAGTTCCATAAAAAATGCCATTGGTAATTTGATAAGGATTGCATTGAATCTGTAGATTGCTTTTGGTAGTATAGTCATTTTCACAATATTGATTCTTCCAATCCAAGAACATGCTATATCTCTCCACCTGTTGGTATCATCTTTAATTTTTTTCATCAGTGTCATATAGTTTTCTGCATACAGGTCTTTTGTCTCCTTAGGTAGGTTTATTCCTAGGTATTTTATTATTTTTGTTGTAAAGGTAAATGGGAGTGTTTCCTTAATTTCTCTTTCAGATTTTTCATCATTAGTGTATAGGAATGCAAGATATTTCTGTTCATTAATTTTGTACCCTGCAAATTTACCAAATTCATTGATAAGCTCTAGTAGTTTTCTGGTAGCATCTTTAGGATTTTCTATGTATAGTATCATGTCATTTGCAAACAGTGACAGTTTTACTTCTTCTTTTCCGATTTGGATTCCTTTTATTTCTTTTTATTCTCTGATTGCCGTAGCTAGGACTTCCAAAATTATGTTGAATAATAGTGGTGAGAGTGGGCATCCTTGTCTTTTTCCTGATGTTAGAGGAAATGCTTTCAGTTTTTCACCATTGCAAATGATGTTTGCTGTGGGTTTGTCATATATGGCCTTTATTATGTTGAGGTAGGTTCCCTCTTTGTCCAGTTTCTGGAGAGTATTTATCATAAATGAGTGTTGAATTTTGTCAAAAGCTTTTTCTGCATCTATTGAGATGATCATATGGTTTTTCTTCCTCAATTTGTTAATATGGTGTATCACATTGATCAATTTGCATATATTGAAGAATCCTTGCATCCCTGGGATAAATCCTACTTGATCATGGTGTATGATCCTTTTAATGTGTTGTTGCATTCTGTTTGCTAGTATTTTGTTGAAGATTTTTGCATCTATATTCATCAGTGATATTGGTCTGTAATTTTCTTTTTTTGTTGTATCTTTGTCTGGTTTTGGTATCAGGGTGATTGTGGCCTCATAGAATGAGTTTGGGAGTGTTCCTTTCTCCACAATTTTTGGAAGAGTTTGAGCAGGATAGGTGTTAGATCTTCTCTAAATGCTTGATAGAATTCACCTGTGAAGCCATCTCATCCTGGACCTTTGTTTGTTGGAAGACTTTTAATCACAGTTTCAATTTCATTACTTGTGATTGGTCTGTTCATATTTTCTGTTTCTTCCTGGTTCAGTCTTGGAAGGTTATACCTTTCTAAGAATTTGTCCATTTTACCAGGTTGTCCATTTTATTGGCATAGAGTTGCTTGTAGTAGTCTCTTAGGATGCTTTGTATTTCGGTGTCTGTTGTAACTTCTCCTTTTCCATTTCTAATTTTATTGATTTGAGTCCTCTCCCTCTTTTTCTTGGTGAGTCTGGCGAATGGTTTATCAATTTTGTTCATTTCTCAAAGAACCAGGTTTTAGTTTTACTGATCTTCACTACTGTTTTCTTTGTTTCTATTTCATTTATTTCTGCTCTGATCCTTATGATTTCTTTCCTTCTGCTAACTTTGGGTTTTGTTTGTTCTTCTTTCGCTAGTTCCTTTAGGTGGAAGGTGAGATTGTTTATTTGAGATTTTTCTTGTTTCTTGAGGTAGGCTTGTATAGCTGTAAAGTTCCCTCTTAGATCTGCTTTTGCAACATCCCATAGATTTTGTGTCATCGTGTTTTCATTGTCATTTGTCTCTAGGTATTTTTTGATTTCCTCTTTGATTTCTTCAGTGATCACTTAGTTATTTAGTAACATATTGTTTGACCTCCATGTGTTTGTGTTTTTTACATTTTTTTCCGTGTAATTGATATCTGATCTCATAGTGTTGTGGTCAGAAAAGACGCTTGATATGATTTCAATTTTCTTAAATTTACTGAGGCTTGATTTGTGACCCCAGATGTGATCTATCCTGGAGAATGTTCCATGTGCGCTTGAGAAGAAAATATAATCTGCTGTTTTTAGATGGAATGTCCTATAAATATCAATTAAATCTATCTGTTTTATTGTGTCATTTAAAGCTTGTGTTTCCTTATTATTTTTTTGTTTGGATGATCTGTCCATCGGTGTAAGTGAGGTGTTAAAATCCCCCACTATTTTTGTGTTACTGTCGATTTCCTCTTTTAGAGCTGTTAGCGGTTGCCTTATGTATTGAGGTGCTCCTATGTTGGGTTCATATATATTTATAATTGTTATATATTCTTCTTGGATTGATCACTTGATCATTATGTAGTGTCCTTCCTTGTCTCTCGTAACATTCCTTATTTTAAAGTCTATTTTATCTGATATGAGTATTGCTACTCCAGCTTTCTTTTGATTTCCATTTGCATGGAATATCTTTTGTGTTTTTTTTTACACAATCTGTAGGATTGTAGCTCTTCTTGCTTTTGCTGTCTGCACTCTGGTGGATGAGGCTATCTAAGAGCTTTGTGCAAGTTTCCTGATGGGAGGCACTGGTGGTGAGTAGAGCTGGCTGTGGCTCTGTTGGGCAGAGTTCAGTAAAACTTTTGTCCGCTTGTCTGCTGATGGGTGAGGCTGGGTCCCCTCCCTGTTGGTTGTTTGGCCTGAGATGACCCAACACTGGACCCAACCCAGGCTCTTTGGTGGGGCTAATGGCACACTCTGGGAGGGCTCACACCAATGAGTACTTCCCAGAACTTCTGCTGCCAGTGTCCTTGTCCTCACATTGAGACAGATCCACCCCCCACCTCTGAAGGAGACCTTCTAACACTAGCAGGTAAGTCTGGTTCAGTCTCTATCGGGTCAGTGCTCCTTCCCCTGAGTCCCCATACACACACTATTTTGTGTGTGCCCTCCAAGAGTGGACTCTCTGTTTCCCCCCGTCCTGTCGAAGTCCTGCAATCAAATATCACTAGCCTTCAAAGTCTGATTCTCTAGGTATTCCTCCTCCCATTGCCGGACCCCCAGGTTTGGAAGCTTGACATGGGGCTCAGAACCTTCACTCCAGTGGCTGGACTTCTGTGGTGTAAGTGTTCTCCAGTTTGTCGGTCATCCCCCCCAACAGTTATGGGATTTGATGTTTTTGTGATTGCACCCCTCCTACCATCTCATTGTGGCCTCTCCTTTGTCTTTGGATGTGGGGTATCTTTTCTGGTGAGTTCAAATGTCTTCCTGTCGATTATTGTTCAGCTGTTAGTTGTGATTCCAGTGTTCTCGGAAAAGAGAATGAGAGCATGTCCTTCTACTCTGCCATCTTGAACCAGTCTTATGATGAGAACTTTTAGGATTGATTTTCTTTGAAACTTTCAAATGTGCAATGCAGTATTATTAACTATAGTTACCATGCTGTACCTTGCAACGTATGACATTTATTTTATAACTAGAAGTTTGTACCTTTTCACCTCATCCACCCATTTTGCCCATACCCCACCCCACTTTCCTTGTGGAAACCACCAATCTGTTC
Organism: Balaenoptera musculus; assembly: GCF_009873245.2. Lineage (NCBI taxonomy): Eukaryota > Metazoa > Chordata > Mammalia > Artiodactyla > Balaenopteridae > Balaenoptera > Balaenoptera musculus. The sequence goes on along the minus strand of NC_045801.1, from coordinate 48,759,699 downwards.
TGTGTACCTATGGGCTTGGATTTATTTTCTTTTGTTTTTTTTAGACTGTACATATAAATGAAATCATACAATACATGTGGATGAATTTTGAGGTCATTATGCTACATGAAATAAGTCAGATAGAGGAAGACAAATGTCTATTACAAATTTTTAAATGTCAAAGTGGCACCATTCAATTCTTTCAGTGATATTGCAATTTAAAAAATTTATTTTATTTTCTATTTTAATTCCAGTGTTATGGCAACTTTTTGAGATGAGAATCATTATCCTCTTTTATAGATAAGAAAGAGGAAGGTCAAATATACAACACAAATATAATTGCTGAAAATTGAGTCAAAACTTGAACTTGGATCTTCAACCAGGAATTTGCAAGCTCTTTTAGGAGTTAATGGACTTGGGGGAGACTTGGAGAATGCTATTTGTTCACGGACTTTAGCTGTTGTAAGGCTGCCATCACATTGAATAACCTTTTTAGGAAGATTCACTCTTAGCCATGTACTTTAAGGAGATATTATCAAATCATTTCATCTATCTATTTATCAATCAATCGATCTATCTATTTATCTATATCTATCATCTATCTGCTTATTCATTGTTTGTTTATTTATTGTTATTGGCCTATTCTAAAGGGTAAATTATTAGAGGGACAGGGATAATCTCTTTTGTTATTTAATTCCCGATAACTAACACAGGGTTTCAATAGTTTTGGAACAAGTAATAGCTTCCAAGATTTTGTTTGTCTAATTAGTAATCCTGATCTTTTGCTTACAAAAAAGAAAGAAGAAAGAAAGAAAGAAAGAAAGTAAGAAAGAAAGAAAGAAAGAAAAGAAAGAAGAAAGAAAGAAAGAAAGAAAGAAAGAAAGAAAGAAAGAAAGAAAGAAAGAAAGAAAGAAAGAAAGAAAGAAAGAAAGAAATGTGTTTTATTATGTCAATGTCCACTGTGCACTTTCACTGCATAGGAAAATTTAGCAGAATCAAATTATTCATTCTATCAAAATTTGAATTAATTCTAGAATTTCTCTTAAATTGTGAACCAATTTTACTTTATTTTATTCTTTACCAGTACCGGAGAAAACTGTACCATCAAATGGTGTAGAGGGTGTATAAAGGGTGTCTCTGATACATTTCTTAGGGAATTGAAATCAAGAATGGAGATACAACTCAGTGCCTCTGGAATATCCCTTGAGCATATCTTCATGTTTCATACTCTTGAAAAATAAAGCCTGGGTTTTTGCAACTTTTAGCACACCATATTTTCTATTTGCTGCTATAATGGTTAAGACTGTAGGCTCTGCAGCCACAGAGACCTGAGTTTGACGTGATTACACTACTATCATCTTCAGCTGGTTATTCACGTGTGTTAGCCTCACATATTCCTGGAGTCAATGAAACCTATGCCATGCACTTTTTGGCACTATACTGAGTGCTCAGTAAGTATTTTTGTCATCATTTTTTGAAAAGTTTATTTCATGAAATGCTTATTCTCAGATGCAACAATCACAATCCTGCACTGGCATGATAGAGGAGCAGCAATAGTGTCTATTTAGGCAAAACAAAACAAGGTGGTAATTTTAACCAATTTGTTACAAAATACTAAATATCAAAAATATTTAGAATACTTTGTAGTAAATAAATATCAATTTTTGAATACAAGGCAACCACAAAATCTAAGGTAATATATTAGGACTTACATGTTGCACTAGAACATGAATATTTTATGAGGTTACTTTGAAAATATTTGAGATGCCATCAAAATGAAAGAAATAAAAAAAAGAAATATCCAAGCACCATAGTTTTTCTTAGAAAAAGAACACTGAAATATATTCAGGAAACGATTATCCAGGTACCTTACTTTACGAGTAATGCTTAAATTTTTGGGAGGTTGTAAAATAAGACTAAACATGATACTTTCAAAGGTTCTTTACATTTTTCTAACAGTGGATCTTTCTAGTAGTGGATCATTTACAGCTTTCTAGAACATAGTGGATGTTCATGAATGTTTGCTGTATGAACTTTATATTAATAACAATAGTTAAAATTAACATTTAGAATTCCTTAAATATTACAAAGAATATGATGTTGGTTAATATTTTAGTAGGATACATGTTTCCTTTTGATGGTCAACTGAAGCTCTATACAAATGGTGTTTTGCTGTGCTGAAGGTGCCATCTGTCCAGAAAACTTTAAAAGCAAGATCTTGACTGCTTGCAGTCATAAATGATTCAGAATCACTTCTTTTTCTAAGAGAAAAAAAAAATACTCTTAAACATATGTGAGATAGGTGCCAGGAATATGATGATAAAGTTGCCTTTCTTGTGAGTATCTTAGGGAGGTATAAAGGTTTGTTTCTTTAGAACTTTTTTTTTTTTTTTTTTTTTTTTAGTATTAAGTGAAAGCTAAGAACTAAACAAAACAAAAACAAAAAATGTTTATGACTTCTGGGTTGGAGTCCAGATTTGTTATTAATTTCAAAATGATCATTAACCTCTCTCACCAAATTTCCTCTATCTACACACTGATGATGATACTGTCTACTCTGACTACTTCAAAGGACTATTTTAAAGAAATAAATGAGATATTGAAACATGAGAGTGTTTTATAAAATTTAAAGAGCAAAATATCTTGTAATTATTGTTTTAATTGTGACCACTTTTAGTTCTGGGTTTCAATGGAAATGGCAAAATATTTTCTCCTTTCAACTAAGTAATAAATATTCTCTTTCTTTTCTGGGACTCCATATAAATTTTTTAGAGATCTCACATTCTACTAATTATTGTGAAATTGGATTTCCATTAAATATCGGCATAAGTCTATTTATCTCCTCTACATTGCAAGTATCTTGAGATCAAGGACCATATTTTATTTATCTCTGTGTCTTTCACAGTATGATGGACAGTTTTCCACAAATAAAAATTGTTTTATAAATATATGTTTAATTTGGGGGGGGGGGGCGTTAAACTTATTATCTAAGACAAACAAAACCATTACAAAGAGAAGATATTTTAAATAAGTTTCTTAAAAACACTTGAAAGAGCCAGGTAAAGAATGTTGTGTATGAACACATTACAGCATTTTTATTAAGTAGCATTTCCATTCTGAAGAAACTAAAAAGACATGTCTGTTGAGAAAACAGGAAGTAGAGAAGTTCACCATTTCTGCTCTATGGTAAGTGTTAGAATCAACACAATTTTTTTTTTTTTTTTAATCACCCAAACACAAAAGACTCACTGTGAAAATGTAGATTTAGAAGTTTGGCTCTACTAGATTTTTACTATATGGTTGTTAAGGCATGGAAAAATAGTAATGTATAAGGAAGAATTTTGAAGATATTTGGTTCTTAATCACTGACCATTAAAACTTTTAAATTAACACTGGATATTAAGGCCATTAGCAGTTACTACTGGTTGAAACTTTCAAATTTAAATATAGTAATGGTAAATAATTTCATTTTTTTCCAAAGCAATGTTTATTTCACTTCTTAAAGATTTAAAGACTTCTTAAATGACTATTGGTTTTAAGTAAATCTTTTTTAACAGCGTAAGGAAAAATGAATTACATTAATACTTTAATTTTGCTTTCTAAATCTGTTTATAGGTGACTAAAACATATGTAAAAAGTTTATGATAGAACCATGTAGATAGCAATATTTAATAAAATTCATTGTTATTCCTGCAATTTACTTACTTATTATAAGTTTCAATCTCCAAACAATTGATTTAAAAAAGCAGCTCATAAAATGGTAATTCAAAACATTTGAATTCTGATTTTTGACTTTACCACTGACCTGTAATACTTTTAAGGAATGTTAACTTTTTTGGTCTTTATTGTATTTATTTGGAGTATAATAATAATGGTAAAGAATGAGCTTTAAACAAAGAAGTAAGAAATACACCTTAGATGTATATTTTGATTGGGGAGAGTTTCCTGATAGCCCTTGCAGTGAAGAGTGTGTAAGCACCTTTGTCTTTGGGAGAGTCATCTATTCTATTGAGCTTAAATAAACGAATAAATGAATGTTAAACTTGAGAGATATTCTTTTTTGCATGACTTCAAGATGTGTAGAGATGTGGATAGATCTAGAGTCTGTCATACCAAGTGAAGTAAGTCAGAAAGAGAAAAACAAATATTGTATATTAACGCATATATGTGGAATCTAGAAAAATGGTACAGATGAATCTATTTGCAGGACAAATAGAGATGCAGATGTAGAGAACAGACATGTGGACACAGGGGGTTTAGGGGAGGGTGAGACAAATTGGGAGATTAGGATAGACATATATACACTACTATGTGTAAAATAGATAGCTAGTGGGAACCAGCTGTATAGAACAGGGAGCTCAGCTTGGTGCTCTGTGATGACCTAGATGGCTGGGATGGGGAGGGGAGGGAGGTCCAAGAGAGAGGGGATATATGTATACATATAGCTGATTTACTTCGTTGTGCAGCAGAAACTAACACAATATTGTAAAGCAACTGTACTAAATACAAAAACAAAAAACAAAAAAAACCCCTACATGAACAGGATTTTCAACACTCAAAAAAAAAAAATAAAAAGATGTGATGACTCACATTTTAGCTAATCTATATGCATTTCATCTACTAAAACGTCCACCAACTTCCTGAAAGATTATCAGATCAAACAACCCAAATGTGGATTACCTAATAATTGGACAAACCTATACCATCATTACACCCATGATACTTTCCTGCTGCCCCTTGTATTGCATCCTGGCACAATATGGCTTACTTTATCTAATTGTAGCAGAATGAAGATTTAGGTGGACATAATTTCATAACCTTTCCAGTAGTATACACATCATTTTTTAAAATAGAGTGCTGAATAAGTAATTAGAACTTTACAAATAAGGGGCAAAGCAAATTTTGACTGCTTACAAATCCATATGCTATAGAAAACAGTGTACTGAAACTTCTGGGTGAAAATTTCAGAACTATTCAATTACGTTTTTAAAGTCCTAAATATGTTTTTAAAATACATGTTAAAATTTGACTACTAAATTCATTTTTATATAAGCCCACTCTTGTATTGAATTTCTTATTAAGAATCCCTATAAGTTATTGTAGCACAGTTTCATCTCTGAGGCTATAGATTTTAGTGATGCTGATCTGTTCTGGGTTATTAAAGCTTGACTGCATTTCTAAATATAACAATATTTCCAATAAGAAAACTAAGACAAATACTTTCAGGGAAATACATAAGTGAAAATCTGGCTCATCCTTTTCTGACATGTTAATATAGACAATGTGATCTAATGGATGCAGCAGCATAGTCATCATGGAAAAATTTACCCCTAACTCTTATCACGTTTAAACCACATCTAGGACTTAATCCATCTCTAAAGTATGAGTCTGATACTCAGCTCACTAAATTAATCTATGACATTACGTTGTACTAAGAGTCTATAACTTCAAAACTTATCTTGGTACTTTAAGGTAAAATGTTCATGTTCAAGTCATTTTCTAGTATTAATCATTTGTTGTCAAACATGCCACTCAAGATGTAGGTAGATGAAGGGAGACGATCAAGATGGTGGAGTAGGAGGACATGGAGCTCCTCTCTCACACAAACACATCAAAAATACATCTACATGTGGAGAAATTATCACTGCAAACAAACTGGAGTTGGGCAGAAAAAAATCTTAGACAAACGAAGCTTTAAGAAAGATCCACATGGAATCTGGTAGGAAGGGAATGGAAGTGATCAGGTCAGGACCTGCACTCTTGGGAGGGGACACAGAAGGGGAAGGGTATTACATGGACTCAGAGATCCTCCCTGGGGAGTGAGTGGTTTGACACCAGGAGGATGGGCACCTAAACCTTGTGGTCTGACACCAGGAGGATAAGTCCCCTTAGTTGGTTTGAAAACCAGTGGCACTGAGAGCAGGACTATAAGAAACATAGACTTCACTCATGAAGAGTGTGCACACACTTGCCTACTTCCAAAACAAGGCAGGGGAAGCAGACTGAAATTGCTCAGCACTCTTGCTGGTTTCCTGTGACCAACCAAGTGCACACCTAATCCCCACTGGCTCTGCAGCACAGCTTGACATTAAGGCAAAGGCTGTGTGGGCAAGGAGAGTGTGCAGTTGTAGGGGCTGAAGCTGGCTTGAACCTGAAAAGGCATCTAAATGGGGCAAGGGCAGCTATTAATGGCACGCCTGGAGGCAGCAGATAGGGAGCTTTCCAGAACTCTGACTGGTGCCAGAATCACCCAAGCCTGCATTGCAACCCACACTGAGTGTTCACTCCAGTCCCTCTTGCTTAAGCAAAGTTGCCAATGCTGCAAGCAAGGAGAGCACACACTTAGAGAGAACAGAGCTAGCTCAGACCTGACTCTCAGAGCTTCTCTCCAGTAATTTGGATCTGAACTTTCCCCTAGAGGGTGGTGCTGGCCACTGAGCAGAGGAGAAGCCCTGGATCACACCTGGTTATGGCTCTAGCCCCTCCAACTCCAGCTCTACCTCCTACCTAGCTGATAGCTGTCAGCACATCTGGGGGAAGACACGACTCATGTTCACATCAGATCCAGGTCTCCCACCAAAGCCACTGGGCACATGCAAATTGTATAGGGGCTCACAAGGACATCCTTTGAAGAATGAGATATATAACTGTTTCACATAGTTTCACAGAGACAGAGAAAGTTAAGGAAAATGAAAAGACAGAGGATATTGTTACAAATAAAAGAACAAGAAAGAAAATCCTGAAAAAACAAACAATGAGACAGAGATAAATAATTTACCAGACAAAGAGTTCAAAACATTAGCAATAAGAATGCTACCTGAATTAAAGAAAATAGTAGATGAACACAGAGAGAATTTTAATAAGGAACTAGAAAAATAAAAAAGAACCAGTCAGAAATGAAGAATACAGTAACTGAAATGAAAAACACACTAGAAGCAATTAAGAAAAGACTAGGTGATACAGAAGAACACACAGGTGATCCAGAAAACAGAATAATGGAAATCACCCAATTAGAATAACAAAAAAGAAAAAAAAAAAAGTGAGAACAGATTAAGGGACCTCTAACACAATGTCAAGCATACCAATATTTGCATTATAGACATCCCAGAAGGAGAAGAGATAAATAAAGGGATCAAAAATGTAGTTTTTAAAATTATGGCTGAAAACTTCCCAAACCTTAAGAAAGGAAAACATAGGTACTGGATAGGTACAAGAAGCACAGGGGGTCCCAAACAAGATGAATCTAAACAAATCTATACCAAGACATATCATGATTAAAATTGAAAATTTAGAGAGAATTCCAAAGGCAGCAAGAGAAAGTCAAAGAGTCATATACAAGGGAATCCCCATAAGGCTACCCATTGACTGTTCTTCAGAAACTTCACAGGTCAGAAGGGAGTGGCATGATACACTTAAAGTGTTGAAAAGAAAAAAAACCTATAGACAAGATTACTCTACCCAGCAAGACTATCATTTAGAATTGGAGAGAAAAAGAACACATCAGACAAGCAAAAAATAAAGAGTTCATCATTACTAAACCAATCCTAAAAGAAATGTTAAAGGGTCTTCTCCAAGTGGAAAAGAAAAGACTATAATAAGACATAAGAATTGATAGGAATGGAAAATTTCCACTAGTTAAAAAAATATATATATACAGGGGCTGAGGATCATCCACTTAAATAAGCTAGTACAAAGATTTTAAAAGACAAAAAATCATAAAATCAACTATAACCACAATACAGAATTAAGGAATAAAAATGAAGATATAAAATATGACATCAAAAACACAAAATTTAGGGGAGAAGAGTAAAAAATGTAAATCTTTTAGAATGTGTTTGAACTTAAATGATAACCAGTTTAAAACAAATAGATACAGTTATAGGTCAACATATAGGAACCTCATGGTAACTGCAAATCAAAAACCTAAAATGGATACACAAAACCTAGATAGAACACAAACACAAACATACCATGAAAGAAAATCATCAAACCAAAAGAGAAGAAACTAAAAGAAGAAAAGAACAAAGAAAAACTACAGAAAACAAATAACAAAATGGCAATCAATATCAATAATATCAATGTCAACAATAATAATCAATATCAATAATCACCTTAAATGTTAATGGACTAAATGTTCCAATCAAAGAAGACCCATCTATATGTTGCATACAAGAAAATCACTTCAGAGCTGAAGACACAAACAGACTGAAAGTGAGAGGATGGAAAAAAATATTTCATGTAAATGGAAATGATAAAAACGTTGGGGTCACAATACTGATATCAGACAAAATAGACTTTAAATCAAAGTCTGTAACAACAGACAAAGAAGGACATCATATGATGATAAAAGGGTGATACAAGAAGAGGATATAACACTTGTTCATATTTATGTACCCAATATAGGAACACCTAAATAAAGAAAGAAAATATTAGCAAAAATAAAGGAACAATTGACAATAATACAATAATAGTAAGGAAGTTTAACACCCCAGTTACATCTGTGGATAGATCATCCAGACAGAAAATCAATAAGAAAACAGTAGTCATAAATGACAAATTAGATATCTGCAGGACATTTCACCCAAACCCAACAGAGTACACATTCTTTTCAAGTGCACATGGAATATTCACCAGGATAGGTCACACACTAGGCCACAAAAAAATCTTGAAAAATTTAAGTGGATAGAAATTATAAAAACAATTTTCTTCTGATGACAATGGTAAGAAACTAGAAATAAATTACAGGAAGAAAAATGTGAAAAAACACAAACACATGGAGATTGAACAACATGCTACTAAAAAAAATGGTTCAATAAATAAAACAGAAGAAATCAGAAAATACTTCAAGATAAATAAAAATAATACTATAACTATCCTGTTCATGTAAGGTTTTTTTTGGTTTTTGTTTTTAGTACAGTTGCTTTTGCTATGCTGGGGCACAGCAAAAACATTTCTAAGAAGGAAGTTTATAGAGATACAGGTCTTTCTAGAGAAAAAAAAAGGAAAAAAAAACCTCATATAAGCTACCTAGTTTACCATCTAAAGGAACTACAAACAAACAAACAAAAAGGAACAAAGCCATAAGTCAGATGAATGAAGGAAATGATAAAGATCAGAGAACACACTAATAAAATAGAGATCAAAAAACAATAGAAAAGATCAATGATACCAAAGGCTGACTTTTTGAAAGAATAAACAAAATTGATTACCTTTAGCCATGCACATCAAGAAGACAAGATAAAGGACCCAAAAAACAAAATAAGAAATGAAAGAGCAAAAATAATGCAGACATAAAAAATCAGAAGAGAATACTATGAACAGTTATATGTTAATAAATTGGACAACCTAGAAGAAATGGATAAATTTATAGAAACATGCAATCTTCCAAGACTGAATCAGAAAGAAATAGACAACCTGAACAGACAAATTATTAGTAGTGAAATTGAATCAGTAATCAGAAACTCCCAGCAAAAAAGTCCAGGACTGGATGGCTTCACAGGGGAATTCTACCAAACATATAAAGAAGAACACATACCTATACTTATCAAACTATTCCCTAAAACAAAGAGAATGGAACACTCTCAAATTTATTCTATGAGGCCAACGTTACCCTAATCCAAAAACCAGACAAAAACACTACAAGAAATAAAATTACAGGCCAATATATCTGATGAATACAGATGCAACAACACTCAGGAAAATATTAGCAAACTAAATTCAACAATATATAAAAAGCATCATATAACAATACAAGTGGCAGTTATTCCAGTGATGCAAATATGGTTCAATATCCAGGAATCTACCAATGTGATACACCACATTAACAAAAAAAAGGATAAAAATCATGGGATGATGTCAATAGACACAGAAAAAGCATATGACAAAACTCAACAACAATTCATGATAAAACTCTTATCAATGTTGGTGTACAGGGAATATGTCTCAACATGATAAAGGCCATTCATGACAAACCCACTACGAACATCATATTCAATGGTGAAAAGCTGAAAACTTTTCTTCTAAAATCAAGAACAAGGCAAGTATGCCCACTCTCCACTTCTATTCAGCATAGTATGGGAAGTTCTAGACACAGCAATCCTATAAGAAAAGTAAATAAAATGTATCCAACATGGAAGGGAAGAAGTAACATTGTTACTCTTTGTAGATGACAGGATACTATATATAAAGAAAATACTAAAGTCTCCACTAAAAAAACTTATTAGAACTAACGAGTTAATTCGGTAAATTTGCAGGATACAAGATTAATACACAGAGATCTGTTAATTTTCTATCCACTAATAATGAACTATCAGAAAGAAAACAAGGAAACAATCTCATTTTAAATCACATCATATAAAATAAAATATGCAGGAGTAAACATAACCAAGGAGGTGAAAGCCCTTAAGAAAAAATCCTAAAATTTATATGGAACCACAAAAGACCCTGAATTGCCAAAGAAATATTGAAAAAAAAAAAAAAAAAAAAGCCAAGTGGGAGTTTTCATGCTCCATGACTTCAGACTATACTTCAAAGCTACAGCAACCAATCAGTATGGTACTGGCACAAAAACAGACACATAGATCAATTGAACAGAATAGAGAATCAGAAATAAACCCACTTACTTATGGTCACTTAATTGCTAAAAAAAGAGGCAAGAATATATAATGGAGAAAGACGGATTGTTCAATAAGTGGTGCTGGGAAAACTGGACAGCTATATGCAGAAAAAAAAGAGAACATTTTCTCACTCCATATACAAAAATAAACTCAAAATGGATTAGAGACCTAAATGTAAGTCTGGAAACCCTAAAACTCCTAGAAGAAAATATAGGAAGAATTCTCCCTTTACCATAAATTGTAGCAATATTTTATGGATCTGTCTCCTAAAGCAAAGAAAACTAAAGCAAAAATAAACAAATGGAACCTAATTAACCTTAAAAGTTTTTGCACAGCAAAGGAAACCATTGTCAAAATGAGAAGACAATCTACTAAATAGGAAAAATATTTGCAAATGATATGACCAAGAGAGGATTAATATTCAAAATACATAAACAACTCATATAACTCAACGTCCCAAAAACAAACAACACAATGAAAAAACGGGCAGATGACCTGAATAGACATTTTTCAAAGAAGATATACAGATGGCTAACAGGCACATGATGAAAAGATGCTCAATATCATTAATCATCAGAGAAATTGAAATCAAAACCACAATGAGATATCACCCCACACGTGTCAAAATGGCTATCATCAAAAAGTCTACGAACAACAAATGTTGACTAGGATGTGGAGAAAAAGGAACCCTAATGCACTATTGATAGGAATGTAAGTGTTGGTGCACATATTACTACAGCCACTATGGAAAATAGTACAGAGGTTTCTCAAAAAACTAAATATGGAACTACCAAATGATCCAGCAATTCCATACCTAGGTATATATCCAAAGAAAATGAAAACATCAATTTGAAATGAAACAGGCACCCCAGTGTTCATAGCAGCATTATTTACAATCCACAAAATATGGAAGCATCCTTAGTTCCATCAGCAGAGAGTGTATAAAGAAGATGTGGTACATATATATATGGTAGAATACTACTCAGTCATAAAAAAAAAGAAACTTTACCATTTGCAACAGCATGGATGGACCTAGAGGGTATTAAGCTCAGAGAAATAAGTTACACTGAGAAAGACAAATACTATAAGTTATTACTTATATGTGGAATTTAAAAAATAAAGCAAACGAATATAATAAAACAGAATCCAATTCAAAGATATAGAGAACCAACTGATAGTTATCAGTGGGGAAAGGGAAGGAGAAAGGGACAAGATTGGGGTAGGGGATTAAGAGGCACAAACTATAATACTATGTATACAATAAACAAGCTACAGGGATATATTGTACAAAACAGGAAAAATAGGCAATATTTTATAATAACTTTAAGTGGACTATAATCTATAAAAATATTGAATCACTATGTTGTACACTTGAACTTAATATAATATTGTAACTCAACTACACTGCAATAAAATTAATTAATTAATTAAGCCAAACTCATAGGAACAGAAAGTAGAATGGTGGTTGCCAGGGGCTGGTGGGTTGGAGAAAAAAGGACAGGCTGGTAAAAAATGTAAAAACTTTCAATTATAAGATGAATAAGGTCTGAGGGGCTAAGATATAGCATGATAACTATGGCTAACAATACTGTATTGTATATTTATGATTTGCTAAGAGAGTAAATCTTAAGTGTTCTCCCATCCTCTTCCCGGCAAATAAATGGATATAAAGTTAACTACGTGAGATGATGGATTTGTTAATTAACTTGATTATAGTAATAATTTCACAGTGTATATGTATATCAAATCATGTTGTACACTTTAAATATATTATAATTTTATTCATCAAATATACCTCAATAAAGCAGGAAAAAAATTAATAAAGCTTTGGCCTTAAGGTAACATAAAAAATGGTGTAGCTAGATGAAAAAGTAAATTTATTGAAATCTTTTTTTTTTTTTTTTTTTTTTTTTTTTTAATTTTTATTTATTTATTTATTTATGGCTGCGTTGGGTCTTCGTTTCTGTGCGAGGGCTTTCTCTTGTTGCGGCAAGTGGGGGCCACTCTTCATCGCAGTGCGCGGGCCTCTCACCATTGTGGCCTCTGTTGCGGAGCACAGGCTCCAGACACGCAGGCTCAGTAATTGTGGCTCACGGGCCTAGTTGCTCTGTGGCATGTGGGATCTTCCCAGACCAGGGCTCGAACCCGTGTCCCCTGCATTGGCAGGCAGATTCTCAACCACTGCGCCACCAGGGAAGCCCTATTGAAATCTTTAACTTAAAAACTATGAAAGTTACTGTTATATTTCTATGTGGAATGTTTGTCTATATATTAGAGATTTTTTTATCATATTATTTCTGCTAACTGCCTAAATGGCCTACCCTGAGACACCCAAGAGACCTAAATGACAATTAGTTTATTTTAAAATGAAGGACAAACTGCTATTGGTGAATATGTATAAAGTTCGTGCATAATTACAACTGAAGTATCCTTTTTTAGAAACATGCCCCAAATGATCTAAGTCCCCTACCTGAGCTATAAAGGAGAAGGTCATAATGCCAACTATGCATGTAGATAAGACCAAATTTATCTTCTTGATGCTTGTTTTTGATAAAACCAGAGAGCTCAGAAAATGAAAGCAACAATGTCCATACGATATATATTTCCTCTAACTGTATGAAAACAGAACCTATCTTTAATTTAATTGGTATATGACACTACACTTCAGGCCCAACTATCACAGATCTTCAAGATATTCAGCACAGGGTACAGTTCAGAAGAAAATTAATTATTATACATACTTTTGTATGTATAAAATTAAATTCCTTAATTTTAATTAAATTCCTTAAATTCCTGCCTTCTCCTTTACTTACAGTGATGAATTTGGTTGAGCAACTCTAAGGGAAATCTGTACAACCTCTACTTATTTGGCTTAAGGTCAGAATTTATTATATAAAATCTGCCACTGACTTCTCTTCTTGGATATTTCCTTCCTTAATTCTCTAAAGACAAAGATGCTTTCTTTGTAAAGGTTTCTCTGAAAAATTCTGAAATTAGAGAGGAAAAAAGACATGAAAAGAAAATCTGGCCACATTTCTAACTCCCAAGAAATATTGCCTTCATTCTTCTACTGTTCAATTGCATTTGCTAAGTAGAATGTTTCTCTCTAAGGTGGTATTCTCTATAGTAACTTGAAATCTTTTTTTTTTTTTTTTTTTTTTTTTTTCTTCCCTGAGGATGCTGAGGTGAGGAAATTAGGCAAGGGACTTCATGATCATGATGTAAAGAACAGATTCAGAATGACGGAAAGAAAAGGCATACAGAGGGTTTACTTTTACAAAAGGTCCCAAAGGAAGTCAAGGCAGTCAAGATACTGGCAGAAATACTCTCCAATGTTGTGGATGTGTAAACTTCTACATCCCCCAAATGTGGGTTATTATTATTATAAGTGATTCAAAGTCAAGCCAGACCTTAAGAGCTTAATTGTGTCTCTCCAAGCTGAGCTATTCTGCATGTAGGCTAGGAACAACCTCATCTAAGCCAGAGATGCCATCATTCTCAGACTTATGCCATATATATTGTGAATAAAGGACTGAGTAAAGTACTGTAAACTGAGGCCTGAGCATATCTCAGCATCCCTGGCTAAAGGAGCATAGACCAACTCTTTTTCTGAACCTACAGCTGTAGAAACAGCAGAAAGTTTGGTTTCCCAGACTTTTCTTGGAAACATGCTAATAGATTTTCAGACTAACCATAAGATTTTTGTTAGATGCGTCGTCTATTCTAACACATTCTACTTTCATTATTAATACATTTCTTCATTCATTTATAATTTATATATGAGAAATTATTATTTGTGCTTAGATATTGAAGGACCTTAGATATGTTCTAGGATACCATGCCATATGTATATGCACACACATATATATAATGAATATGTATTACATATTATACTATGGTACAATGGATAAATATAAAATGAATACATATTTATACATTATAGTAAATTCATAGTATATTTAACATGTGTACACATTCTACATAATGAAAAATAATATATGATGATATAAAATACATAAATAGAATATATTCATATATATTTCAAATAATAATAAATATTATGTTTATATATTTAATTAGGTTGAGAATTATTCTTTGCCTTTACCTTAGATTTAGCAATTCGTCAAACTAGACTATTACTAGACTACAATCCATATCTACTGAAAGATAGTCCAGTGGCCTTTCACCACTACCATTCGCCTAAAACACATCCAAGGACCTCTGATAAATCTTTCATGCTTAAAGAAATAATATCATCATGAAACCTTTATAATTCTTATGCACCATTTTTTTAAAATTTAAATTAAAAATTAACATATTGTAAAAATATATTTTTGTTTTTTATTGTGGAGTTCTATGAATGTTAAAATACATGAATATTTGTGTAACCATCACTACAGTCTGGATAAAAAACAGTTACATCACCCTAAAATATGCCTTGTACTGTCCCTTTGTAGTCTCCACCTTGGCAAACTCTAATCTGTTCATAATAATAGTTTTGTGTTTTTGAGATTGCCATATAGTTGGAACCATGTAAACTTTTGAAACTGAATTCTTTCAGTGAGCATACATCCCTGAGATCCATTCATCCAAGTTATTTGTTCCTCTTTATTGCTAAATAATATTGCATTATATAGATGCACCAGTTTATCCATTCACTAGTTGACAGAAATTTAACTTTGTAGAAACCGCCAAACTTTTTTCCAGAGTATGCAATTTGCACTTCCTCCATCCATGTATTAGAGTTACAGCCATACTAGTGATTATCTTTTTATGAGCTCATTTGTCAATTATATATCTCTTTTGGTGAAATTTGTACAAAATCATTTTCCCTCTTTAAATTTGAGTTGCTTGTTTTCTTAGTGTTAAGTTTTGAAAATTCTTTATGTATTCAAGATAAAAGTCCATTATCAGATATGTGAATTGTACATATTTTCTCCCAGCCCATTGAATTGCTTCTGAACATTCACCCCAAAAATCAGTTGTGTCTATTTCTGGACTCTGCATTCTGTTTTGTTGATCTATGTGTCTACCCCTTCACCAATACTACACTGTTTTGATTACTGTAGATTCACAGTAAGTTTTAAAAGCAGGTAATATAATACCTCTCTTTTTATTCCTTTCCAAAGTTATTTTGCCTATTCTAGTTCATTTGTCTTCCCATATAAACATTAAAATCATCTTCTCTGTAACTACAAAAGTTCCTGCTAGGATTTTGTGTGTAATTGTGTTAAATATAGAGATCAATATTGTGAAAATTAAAAATTTTACTATATTGACTCTTCTAATCCTTAAACACAGCATGAATTTTAAAAATTTATTTTAGCAGCTTTTCTAATGTTCAGCATATATGTAGATCTTTAACCTTTTGTTAAAATTGTATCTAAGTATTTTTTGTTTGTTTCTGTAGGGGAGTTATTATTAATAGTGTCATTTAAAGAAAAGACTTTTGTTTCTAATTGTTCCTAGTGTGTTGAAATAAGAAATTTTTTGCATATATGTGTTGACCTTGTATTTTGTGGCTCTACAAAAAATTGATTAATTCCAGTAGATATTTTAAAACAGGTCCCTTGGGGTTTTCTACATAGAAAATAATTTTTATGAATAGGTACAGCTTAATTTCTTCCTTTATGTATACCTCTTTTTTTTCTTGCTACAATACACTGGAAGGCCTTCTAGGACATTGTAGAATAGGAGTAGTGAGAGTAAACATTCTTGTTTGTTCCCAGTCTTAGGGGGAGGCATTCTGTCTTTCAACACTAAGAATGATGCAAGTGGTACTTTTTTCCCGCAACTTTATCAGGGTGGGGAAATTCCCTTCAATTACTTGTTTTCTGATAGGTTTTTCATGAATGGATATGTAATTTTGTCTAATACATTTTATGCATTTATTGATATAGTCATGTGTCTTTTCTTCTATAGACTGTTAATATGGTAAATTATGTTAATCAGTTTTGAATATTAAACAAGTCTCCCTTATAAATGTCATTGGGTTATGATATAGTATTCTTTTTACATATTGTTGCATTCAATTTGCTAATATTTTGTTGAGGATTTTTACATCTAGGTTCATGAATGATATTTGTCTGTTATCTTTTCTTTAGAGTAGTTTTCACTGGTTTTACTTTCCACATAGTACTGGTTTCATAAAATGAGTTGTGAGATGTTTCCCCCTTTTCTATTGTCTGGAAGATGTTGTGAGTACTTGGTGTTATTTATTTATTTAATGTTTGGTAGAACTTGAAACCATTTAGGCTTGAAGATTTCTTTTTCAAAATAAATGTTTGGAATAAATTCAATTTATATTATAATTATAGGACACTACTAGTTAATCATTTAATTTGGGGTGACTTTTGGTAGTTCAAGGTTTTCAGGGAATTGGCC
Organism: Balaenoptera musculus; assembly: GCF_009873245.2. Classification (NCBI taxonomy): domain Eukaryota; kingdom Metazoa; phylum Chordata; class Mammalia; order Artiodactyla; family Balaenopteridae; genus Balaenoptera; species Balaenoptera musculus. Next base: position 48,742,720 of record NC_045801.1, on the reverse strand, counting down.
CATTTTTCAAAGTTGTTGAATATAATTGTGTATTCTTTCAGTGTCTGTGGGGTCTATAGTACTATCCACTCTTATTATGACATTGGTAATTTTTGTCTTCTCGATGTTTTCCTTGACAATCTCACTAAAGTTTTATCAATTTTATTGATCTTTTCAAGAACTAGCTTCTGATTTTATTAGTTTTCTCTATGTACTTTTTGTTTTTAATTTCATTCATATCTTCTATCTTTATTCTTTCTATCTGCTTGATTTATAGATTCTTAAGATGAAAATATATGTTATTGATTTGAGACATTTCTTCTTTTGTAATATGAGCATTTAATTTAAATTTCTCTGTAAACATTTCATTAGTGTCATCCCACATATATTTATTTGCTACGTTTTTATTTTCATTTGGTTAATACATTTTCTAATTTTTCTTCAAATTTCCTTTTTGTATTATGGATTATTTAAGAGTAGATGTTTACTTTCCAAATGGCTGTTGATTTTCCTTTTATATTTCTGTTATTGATTTCTAGTTTAATTGCATTTAACTCAGAGAACATACTCCATATGATTTCAATTATCTAAATAAATTAAGATTTGTTTTATTACCACAATACAGTCTACCTTAGTAAATGTTCCAGATACATGTGAAAAAATTGTGTATTCTTCTGGTTTTCGGTGGTGTTCTATACATGTCAATTAGTTTCTGTTGGTTGTTGTTGTTGTTCACTTCTATATAGCTTCTGAATTTCTCTATCTATTACTAATAGAGGAGAGTTGAAGTCACCAAATATAATTGTTGATTTGTTTAGTTCTCTTACTAGTTCTGTCAGTTTTTCTTCCTGTATTTTAAAGCCCATGTGTTATATATAATCTCCATCCTCTTACTTTTAAATTATCTGTATCACTACAAATGGAAGTAAGGTTCATATATACAGAACCTAGTTTGGTCATGATTCTATCTGTTCTGACAGTCTCTGTGGTTTAACTGGTCTGTTCCAACTGTTTACATTTAATATGATTACTGATATATTTGGATGTAGGTCTACACGTTTGTTACATTTTATAACCTCAGTTTTTCATTTTTCTTTCTCCTTCCCTACCTTTTCTTGCTAAAAGGGCTTGCTCTAGGTTTTTCAATGTACATATTTGGCTTTTTAAAATCCACTTCAAATTAATATTTTATTGCAGGTAGACAATAGAAACTTGTCACTATACAGGTCTTCTACTTATTTTATTTTATGTTGTAGTTGCCTTATATAATACATCTACATATATTGAAAATCCTATCATTAAATAGGTTTTACTTTCCCATGTGGGTTGAAATGTTTCTGGCTCTTCAAATGCCTGTTAATTTTCAGTTGTATCCAAAATCATGTTACAAGCCCCTTGGTCTTATTCAAATCCTGTGGATGCTTTTATTTTAGCAGGTAATCGAGAGATATAGGTCTGGCCATAAGTAAAAACAACCTTCTATATACTGTGGTTCTAATGTCAATTCACTTTTCAAAGTTTTTTTTCTGTGTTTTTTGGATCTTTTCCTGAACATAAGTCTGTCATTCCGTGGCAAATTGGGGTCTGAGTGACAGTCTCTGTTCAGATATCAAAGTAATCTATTTAATATTAGATCCATACATAATCAAATCAGAGGTGAATGCAGAGGAGTTCATAAGCAACATATGGATCAGTTTGCTAAGCTCCTCTCTTCTGATGCTCTCTTTGGTTCTTTCAGATTCTTTTAGGACTATACTATTCATTTCTCTAGTTAGAAAGCTGGAGATTTATTTAACCTGCCTGCTGAACTCTTTACACTATGGTGACCACTTCTAGGGTCAAATGGCAAGAGCACAGAGACAGAAAAAAGTAATGGGGTTTAACTCCACCTTCTTGGGACCAAAGAAGTTGGATCAAACTTCCCCTTCTTCAGTTTTAGGTGATGACAAACCCATGCTGCAGCCACTGTTACTGTCTAACATCCTCAAACTAGAACTAGAGGATTTCTCCTAAAGATCTCTCTTCTGCACTGATATCCACTTCCATGTTTTAAGTTCCTCTGAGACCAAGTCAGAGAATTACAGAGGAAATAACATAAATGGTAAACTCACTGTCATCTCAGTGGTACTTCACATTCTGATTTTCTTCCAAATCCACCTCCTACTATTTAACTTTTGGAGTCTTCTATTAGCTTCTCCATGCATACATATGGATTTTGTAATAGTATTCAGTGGAAGAATCAGGAGAGAGAAGGAGCGTTTATCTTGTCAGGGACAAAATTCCCATAATTCAAATTTTAAAATATTAATTAAATCATAATATTTGTCTTTTGGAATGCCTTGCGCATAGTAGGTGTTTAGTGCATATTAGTTAAACAGAAGTTAGCTGGGTTATAGAAATAAAAACACTATATTGTTACTCTAGCTATTAAATCTGTTCAGCAGTGGACTTCCCAATTTAAATTACTCTACTGAGACCCAATGGATAAAATAATTTCAGTGTTTTCCATCTGATGGACTTCATTTCAGAATGCTGCAGCTATATCACTTAAAGTTTATCACTGTGTTCATAGTTGAGTGAGGCAATGCCATATCAAAGTTTAGGCAAATGATTTAACAGTCCAAACATGTGCCACACTGATACAGATTTCATACCTTGCACTTATCACATTGACTGAAAAGGGAATTAGGAGGCAGGGGTAATTATTTTCTGCTAAATTTTTCAATGCAGATTTATTCCTTCTTTTCTCCTAAGAAATCTCCAAGATTTTACATTTCTCTTGGATTGTTGAGGGCTGCCAAAGTCAGTGTTACAATGTGCATTTCATATGACAACAAGAGGACATTCCCTGGAGGTCTCTGACAGAAATTGGTGTGTTCAAACTGCCGCTACCAAAGCAGGAAAGGTACAGTATGTCTCTGAGGAGCAACAAGAGCTATTAGGAACAAATGAGTGTGGGAGAAAAATTCTAAACCCAAACCTATTTAGCTTCTATTTAAAGGGATCATTTGAGTAAGACATGTTAAAGGGTCATAAAATATGCAGAAAGTTTTAGGGTCCAGGTTTTCAAGGTATTGTATTTATTTTTTCTGTGGTACTTGTCACAATCTTATACTGTTGTTTAGGGTAGATTGACTTTTCAAGGAAGGTCATAATACCCCACTGTCCTTTAAAATGACAATCTCTTTGAAGAGGGCAAGTAGCAAGCTATGTGAAATAAGATTGTACTGTGAATCTGTCCACATGAAAAACAGGTAATTGTTTTATATAAGTATTTTGATGAATTTTGGAATTATCTTATTCATATGCTATCTATAATGTAGGGTTTTTAAGGGTGAGCTAGAGTTTTTCTTTATTGACAATTTTTTATAAGAACACCAATTGGGTATATGTATGAGAATGAGACACAATAAATAAAATAATTTTATAACCTTATATTTAGGCAAAATCTATACAATTATTTCGGAAATATATGCACATTTCCTTGACAAATGCTTAGAGTTTTATACAATTCAAAGCTTATGAAATGTAGCATTTTTATTCTCTCTCTCTCTCTTTCTCAATGTATTTGTGTATATTTATATATATTTATACATAAGTGTATATGCATATGTGTGTTTACATATGGTCCTAAAACTAGGACACATCATTTATAAATGTTTTCCTAAATACATACTTGATTACATAGTAGTTAGTCAGGTCTGTCTGCCCAAATAATTTTAATTTGAGGGATATTTTTGATATATGAGTAAAGAAACATTTAAAATCCTAAAATAGAATAATCCTCCCAATATATCAAAAGTTAATATTAATTTGCATTCATTTGTATATGAAACATTAATATCAGAAACAGAAGCAAACTCAGTATTACTCTTATATGTGTGCATATGCCCTTATAAGCAGCTGGAGTAGAGCCATGTATCTAGACATATGTGAAAGAAATAGAGAGGGATTCCTTCTTCAGAAGTGCGTTCCAAATGTACAGGCACGCTTTATGAAGGGCTATCTTTAATAATTCATCCCTTTAATTTGAGACATTTATTCCACAGGCTTGCTATTAACATGAAATCACCACTAGAAGGTCAATGTCTGAAGCTATTTATCATTTCAGCCTTCTCTGATTTGTCAGATTGCTTTTCTGGGAAAGACAAAGAGTAGAGTTATAAGGAAATGAAAGAAACACTGGGTTGGGAAAGGTTTGCTAGCGAAGAAAGAGTTAAAGCCAAGGTGCTACTGGGAACTTCCTCATTTGTCAAAGGACTATTTTGATCCTGGATTCAGTGGGAGAGAAGATGCCAACAACAAATGTCAGTTACTTCTGAGATCTGGATAGGACCAGCCACGCTATGAAAAACCAGAAATAACCACCAAGTGAAGCTAATCTGGTACTTGCAAAACATGTACAAAACAGCATCAAGATACATATGTCTTTTATTAAGATAAACAAGGCATTTGACAGTGAAATGCTTCCTTACTCTCCCAAATACCTCCATTACAATTACCTGCAAACTCCAAAATAATCCTTAAGAGAGTCAGTCATCATGCTAATGCATGAATCCTGGAAACACACACCTAAGAAAAGTTATAAGACTAAATTATAGATTGTTTTACAGAGTCAGCAAAGAGTTGCAAGTTTACAGCCAGCTTAAAAGGAATTAAAGCCATTCATTAGTCTGCTACAGAAGAATTCTAATCACCAAGAAAAGTCTATATTGGCAATACACATTTGAAGGGTGTCACTAAATACCACTATCCTGGCAGCAGCCTGTCAAAGGATGCACTTATTGACTAGAAATGAGAAACTGTCAATGAATCCACCATGTCTTTTATCAAATCCTTACACAGGTGTGGATATGAGACATTAAGAAAGTGGTTATATTTTGATGGAAAATTGTGCCACATTATCATTCACAAATGTGACACTAGGATCACCAGAAAGATACTTAAAGCATATTCAGAAAAATCTTGTCCCTAATAAGTAGACTGTGGATGATGGAAGGAAGGAAACTATTACCATGCTAATGAGGGGCAACTACTACCACATTTTTGTCAACAAGATCTGCCCCCATAGTCAATTCTGCTATACAGTCAACTTATTTTGGGCATTTCTTACTGCCTAAATGCAGTTTAAGTTTATTTTGTAAAGACCTGTTTTGAGGCCTTCATATCTGTGTCAGCTGATTTGTGATCCACTCTTTACAGTAGGAAGTCTGATGGAGTGAATCATCAAGAGCCTAAAAGAGAACCCACCCCTTCCAGAGTCATGTAACAAAGTCAAGTTTTCATTTGCTACCTTCAACACATGCTTTCATATGAAACACCACTTTTGCAGCAACTCTGAATTCCTCATACTTTCCCAATTATCAACAGAATGCAATCAATGTTCCAATATTTAAAAATACTAAGGGATATATGGTTTACCCAGGAAGATATCTCATATCCATTCTAGCTTCCCAAGCACCTCTTCAAGAAATACTTGGAGTAGCTAAAGGTCTTGTAAGATGTTATTAAGGTTGGGGGCACAGTCTAGCTTACTGGCACACTTATACTCACTTCTCCACCATGAGAGAAGCTAGAGAGTCACTTCTCATAATACTTCAAGGTGAGCCCTCATTATTATAAATTATGGCAGATTCCCTACCTGTCATTCATCCTAATTGTGACCCTGGAAGCTCTAAAGTTTTCCCAGCTTCTGTTCACCATCCTTTGCTCAAAATTTCTCTCACTGTGGTACCCTCAGTGATACATCAAATCCAACATTCATGCAGCACATTCTTCATATGCATATGACAGCATCTATTTTACCTTGATGGAATGTTTTACTGGTACTGAAAATTGCAAGATTCCTTGACATAAGGACTTTGCATTACTAAAAAATGTGAGGAAAAACATTAAATCTTTAACCCATGTAAATATAAGTGAATCTAGTTTAGGGGCCACACATTACCTTCCAGTTCTGAGTTATAATCCTGATCCTATTGTGACATCACTCGATTCCTCTCAGTGACCCATCAACAAATGTTTATCCCAGGACCTCATGGATGCAATTTATATTTCATCCAGAACACAGAGTATCTGCAAAATCACTCTGTAAAATAATAAATGAAAGTAGAAAAAAAGAGTATGCAGGCATGAGTGCTAGTGAGAAACTAAATTGAATTTGATACTGTTACATGTTTATGCACATAGAGAACATAGTTATTTTTAAATCAATGAACAAGGCATTTCTGTTTGTCACACCATTTGTATTAATACCATATTGCTTCTCACAAGTGCATTTTGTGATAACAACATGAAATGAATTTCATTAAGTTAAAGTGTGCTGGCATTAATGTACTGGCTGATGGCATCTTTAATTTGAGAGGCCTGCAGAGTTAGTTTTATGGAGACATTTTCCTTAGCAACCAAAACAGAGCTATATAGTATCTGTGAGATATCGTTTCTCCTCAGGCACAAATTCATCCCTTTGGCCTAGTAGATATTTTATCAGCTATAGAAGTATTAAACAAAACATAGCACCCTTGCCACTTCTTCCCAGCAAGCAACACTATATTGTCTTTAGTTGTACAAAACATCTTCAAGGATTTTAGTACTAATTGAGCTGTAGTAAAACTGAATGCTGGGAACAGATGTGTCTGGGCAAATTTTTATGTAAAATAGTGGGATATCTCATAATTTAAAAAGAAGAAAACTTTTTTTGTATTTGTGCCTAAGATGTATTAGAATGAAGAGAGAGAATATTCTAGCACATGTATAAGATTTATATTGTATTTATAAGATTTTAGAAATTGTATCCATAAGATTTTAACAAGTTATCAGAATCAATATTGTTTGGCAAGTAGGTTTCAGGATTGTTCCAATTCCCACAATGCTGGAACTGGCTATGTGTAATTCTGACAGCATGTAATACAACACCATACACAATTAAGTGCTCAGAAAAAAGTTTGTGGAAATGATGTGAAACAGCCCAAGCACCAGTATATTTCTGTGATGTGCCTATTATGTTTTCCTGAGAAGTTTTAAAGAATAGAGATTTTTACTGGGCATAAAAATGAACAATACTAGTTTCAGATTTACAATCTGTTTCAACGAGCACTTAGCTCCATGACTGTTTCAGTGGCTTTGTTCTTTGCTTAGAAACAAAGAAAAAAAGAAAAAAGAAAAAGAAAGAAAGAAACTGTACAACAGAGTAAACACTATTTTTCTTTTTAATAGAAAATATGAAAAGCTGTGTTATTGAGTCTTTTAAAACTGTCTTGAGAAATAACTATTTATAAACATTTATTACATGCAAGACTAAGAAAGGCTGGCTGAAGGGCACAGATCTCTAAGAAGTATTTTCTCTGTCTTCCAAGACCCTACGGATGTGTTAAAAAAGAAACAAGTGGTATACGATGAAAAGAACTAGTAGTATAGGTAATTCTGGAAAAGAAATAAGCCAACTAGAGTTGGCTTTGTGTATTCAGAGAAGTTTATTTGTATCAAGGCTAGACATCATTTGGTATTTGGGATTTTCTTAAAGGATGCCAAAGATTGTAATAGACTAAGGTAGAGAAAATACATACACATATATATACAGGTGGGTGCCATCAATTATCAGAGTATAAAGGTAGGAAGTAGTTATAATAACCCTCCTTCTTCCATAGGGTTGTTTTTTTTTTTTTTTTTTTTTGGCTGTGTTGGGTCTTCGTTTCTGTGCGAGGGCTTTCTCTAGTTGCGGCAAGCAGGGACCACTCTTCATTGCGGTGCGCGGGACTCTCACTATCGCGGCCTTTCTTGTTGGGAGCACAGGCTCCAGATGCGCAGGCTCAGTAGTTGTGGCGCATGGGCTTAGTTGCTCCGCGGCATGTGGGATCTTCCAAGACCAGGGCTCGAACCCGTGTCCCCTGCATTGGCAGGCAGATTCTCAACCACTGCGCCACCAGGGAAGCCCCATAGGGTTTTTAATACTCAAAGTATATTAACATTTGTTGACACATTTGGCTCACACCTGTGAGAGGTCAGAAATATGTCTGTAGCTATACATACATATAGATATGTGTATACTTACACACCTATAGAATGAATATATATTTCATTAATATATGTTCATACATTCTGTACTGTACCTTATACTTATAAAATGAATATATATTTATCTATATATGTTCATATTTTATATATTACATATATATTCATTTATAGGTATAAAGTTTCAGGGGATTAGAAAGTAGTGAAAAGATTATATTCTGAAGAGAGAATATTTCACTTTAATCTCAGTTTCATTGTTTACTAGTTTTCTTTCCATAGGTACATCATTTCTTGTACTTTAGCCTCAGTTTCATCATTTGTAAAAAGTGAATAATAATAACTAAATACATTTATAAAGTTGTAAGAGGATAAAGAGGAACACAAGACTTGGCTGAGAAAACAACAATAGGAAAAAAAGAAAGATTATTATTTGACTTCTTTGTGTATTGGTTCATAAATCAATTAACTCATTCATTCAAATAATCATGTTGTAATTCTCTCTTGAAACATTTACTACTTCCTTTCTAGATGCCTTATATTGGTCTCAGAATTAAAAATTCAAAGTTGAACTAGGAAAATTCTCTTCTCCAAGAAACTTTCATTCTAAAGAAAACACATTCATTTGGACAGTTTTGAACTTGTACTCTGGATCCTTCTTTTTCTTCCCATTTTGGGTATGTAGACCCAGCCTCAAATTTGGTCCATTAGCCAACTGGATCCATCCAGAACACCCATGAGCTAAATCAGACAAGGATAATACCTGTTTGCTGTGATGAAATATGATTGTTTCATTGAGACACAAAGTTTTATAGGCTTTAAATCTCGTGAGATCACAGTTCCATGCCCAGAGATTAGGGCAGCCTCTTAAACCAATAAAGAAGTTTCTATGCCCAAGAAGAGTAGAAATTGATGCCAATATATATCCTGATGATTCAAAACAATTTTTTAAGTTAAGCATAGATTATTAGAGCTGCTTAACAGAAAAGGGAAAATAGTTACTTCAAAAGAAACTGAAATTATAACTTCTTCTCAGAAAAAATAAAACGTAAGAATTTGAACTGGAAACATAGCCAAAAATGTATACAGTGAACCAGAGGTTAATAGGGGTTAAGATAATAAAATATGGTCTTTTAACTATTCAGTACATAGAAAATATAAAGTCTCAACCTACTGGGAATTCAGTCCTAGAGGGTTATATACTGTATTTTAACTAATACTCATAAATAATTTTTAAAAATATCAAATATACAACCTATCCCTTTATACTTTTTATAGTTTTCCTCCTAATCCATATAATTCTAGCCTGCTTTTCCCCCCTTGGTTTCTCTCTGCTTTACCAAAATCATATATGAATCAGCTGATATCACATTATACACATTAAGATAATTTCCTTTCTTTGAGATGTATCAGAGATACTTTGTAAAGTAATAAATTAAATTACCACATTGTTTATTTTCTATCTTTTTGTATATTTGTCAAGACCAACTTACCCAAATGTACTTCTCAGAAATTGAATTTTTCTGTTAGAAATAAAATACGTCCCATAGTTATTTATCATTTAGTTTTCTGTACTTTTATGGGAATCTGATACAGGGAGGCAGCCAGGATGTTTAGATATGATAACAAAATATATCATTTGGCCTACTAATTTTTAATAAAACCATATCTATAAGCTGATGAACTCTGATAACCTGAAGTAGAGTGTGGCATTTTCCAACACATTATGAGTTTAGGTTTTCAAAGACTGGCTTAAAGGATGTAGTTTATTTTCTCCTATGTACTTAACTGGTCAACAGACCTATAGAGGTGACTTCATTATAGCCTTATGGTCCAACTTTTCGATTTTCCTGAAAATTTGGTTTACTGAAAAAGAGAAAGAGGAAAGTTTTCCTACTCAACACAATTACATATCAGAATTATTTTATTATATTGTTTGAGAAACTTAGCAAAGTGATTCTCCCTAATATGTTTTATGTTTAGAATAGATTTTACCAGTTGAAATTCAGGTCATGTTGTAATAGATTAAATTTCCAAGCATGACAGCAAATATTTCTAAGAGAAAGCAGTTCTATTTTTCAAAATATTACTCAGATATTTCAAAATAAAGTTGGCATTATTTATCATTTTCTAATTATTTCCACTAGTCTGGGTTAGACTATTGAAACAGAAGCCTAGCACAATAGGTTAGAAAAGGGAAATTTTCACCTAAGGCAATATGTGTTTGTGTAAGCTCTCTAGTATAACATATTGATATAAATCTCTTTATAAATTGTCTGTTGCATATTTATCTAACCTCTTCTACCATGCCTTATAAAATGTTTTGGACTTACTTAAATGTAGGAGTCATGCTGCCTTTAAATTCTTACCTTGTTTATCTCCCTCTGTCACAAAATATGTTCTCTTTGAGGATAAAATTATATATTAAACCATGACTAATAGTGTGCTAAAAATATAATAATGCCTAATCCTTTCAACATTTAAAGAATGACTACTGTGAAAAGGATTGTTGGAAGAATGAATGCATAGAATAAAAAACAAATAGTCAATTAGTTTTGGCTGATTTTACTACACTGCATGAAATAGTATTTGAATAATCTAATTGTATATTGAGTGTTGCAAAGACAAATGTATAGTATTTTACAGTGATTTTACCATATGAATTTTTTGCCAGGCTACTTCACTCGATGTACTTATGTTAAGCCAGCAATTTAAGATAAGTCAAACAATGATTGAAGATTAAGGAATAAACATAAAGAATTAGATGCAAATGCATGGCTAGGCAAGTTAAAATAGCAAAAGAAAATTAATTTTACAGAAGAGCTTAAAATAATGAGACACTCTAGATTCCAGAAATAAAGAAAAAAATCAATGCCAGATTATTATTTTGCAAAGATTTAATGTACTACCAGTCATGAAGAATGAAATTCCTTACTCCTAGGCCTATTAATGTATGCCAAAGTAAAGAGAGAGAGATAGTACTCTTGGGCATGATTTGGGTTTCTTATGGAAAGAAAACAAGAAATCAATTAATGTCACAGTACAAAGAAGATACTGTTTATGAAGTAGCCTGGGGAGTCGGACAATCCATATACATAAATTAACTTTTATAGAAATAAATAGACTAACTCTCCAATACTATTAGAAGTTTCATTTGCAGTGATTTTTGAACCTGTTTTTCTACTAATGAAGCTTACTAACAACTGAATACCCCTGAAGACTTAATGCTAGTCAATGAAATTCTAACCTTGTTGATAAAGCACTTATTTTCATTAGAGTTATGAAATTTGTTCTTATCTTGCCCAGCCCCTGGTTGTTAGGTAGAAGGGTTATATATACCACCTTCACTGATGGAAATGTTGCTGCCTTTCAATGAGAAGTAAGATCTTTATAAACACTAAATTTTTACATGTAAAAGATTTTTCATTTCTCCAGCAATTTGAAAAAGATTCCTAGATTATTTTAGAGATTTCTGTAGCCACAGTAAAGATTTATAGTGTGAGAGTTATCAAGTATGTTCTCCTAGGTCCAAGCTTTGTTTTCCTTGGATTCAGTTATATTCATGTAGATCTGGTTGAGCAAGCTGATAAAGGGAACACCTGTAGGAATGCTCAGGGAAACTTCTGTAAAGAACTTCTCCTAAGAAAAGAAAAACATTGAAGTAAACAAAGTATATTTACAAATACTTGGTGATAGGCTGAAGCGAACATGGATGTCAGTACCATGTTGAATTAATCAATGTTAAGAACACAGATGAGTAAAAAAAAAATTCATTTTAGGGATGCATGATATAGTGAACACACATACATCTGAATCAAACAAAAGATTTGGTAAAAGTAATTGGCCCCTTTAAATGTGAATTTAATAATCTAAGAATGATCTTTTCTGTTTGTTTGTTTAAGTATGGGATGATTTTATTCTGCGTTAAAATAACTGATTCTCATATAGAGAATTTAAATAGGAATCTGAAAGAGAACATTTGGAGGTCTCAGACTTAAAAAAAACAAAGTATAGCTTCTTGACTCTCTAAATTGTTGATGCCCCTATACAATCCAACTCAGCAAGAAGCACCATCAATTACACTGCTCAAATATTGAGAATAATTGTTGAGTTGACTCTTTTTTTCTTACTGAAACTATCAAATCCATAAGCACATCTTATCATTTTTACCTTCAGTATGTATCTAAATTCAATCCACTTCTGTTCATTCACATTGCTAAAACGCATGTTCTATCCATTATAATTTTTTTCCACAGACTACTGTAATAGCTTCCTTAATGATCTCTACCTTCTATCTCACCCCATGCACTCTATGCTGAACAGCCATTGTGTTCTTTTAAAAATATAAATCACTTTATGCTACTCCCTTGCCTAAAGCCCTCATGTTAAATGTAATTTAAACTCCATAGCATGACCAAAACAAAAGGACTTTCATAATTTAATGTCCCTCTGGACACTGCATAAATTTAAGTTTATATTAATGCATATGTATATTATGTAACCTCCATTATCTCAGTCACTGGAAGTTTGGTTTAAGGATGGCTAGTAGATATGCATCATTCATTTACACACTCATTTACTTCATAGTAATTTTTTTCTAAGACTACTTTCAAATGAGAGTTTTGAGACAATTTATATTAATTATACATAAACATAATAGTGCTTATGTAAATATAAAGTTGTGTTTATTTGCATATCCATAGAATAACCTTTACATTTGTCATATATTTCCAATTATAACAAGCTATATGATTAAATGTTATTATGCTTAATTATCATACCATGCTTTATTTATGTTGTCCTATTCTGTAATTGAATAAGTATATACTGCTATTAGTTACAAGACTGTCATATCTACTAATCTCAACATCAATTATCTTCAACTTCTTGAATAGTAGGAAAGTTATTGAATAGTAGGAACTATTTTATTAAATTTTTGAAACCCATGTATATCAGACATAGTAGAAAGTACATAATAAATGATCAAGAATATTAATAAAATATATGTCTTATAACCAAAAAAGCCTTTGAATTATCAGGAAAGTATTGATGTAATGTTATCATGAAAACACAACACAATGTGAATCAAATATAAAAGAAATACTTAGAAATGCATGAGTGTATTATTGATTTCAGAAATTTTATCAAGGTATTACCAACCTAAATATATTTTACAAATTTAATCTACTTGGATTTTATCATAGCTATTGGACTTCTCTCTAAAACACAATGTTTAGGGTACTTAGTTGTTGTTTTTTTTTTTTATTAATAATATCATAGGTCAGACTCACACTAGGAAAACATTAAAAAAGAAAGGTTAATAAAAAATATACCATTTTTCAGGAACCTCCATACTGTTCTCAAGAGTGGCTGTATCAATTTACATTCCCACCAACAGTGCAAGAGGGTTCCCTTTTCTCCACACCCTCTCCAGCATTTATTGTTTCTAGATTTTTTGATGATGGCCACTCTGACCGGTGTGAGATGATATCTCCTTGTAGTTTTGATTTGCATTTCTCTAATGATTAATGATGTTGAGCATTCTTTCATGTGTTTGTTGGCAATCTGTATATCTTCTTTGGAGAAATGTCTATTTAGGGTCGTCTGCCCATTTTTGGTTTGGGTTGCTTGTTCTTTTGTTATTGAGCTGCATGAGCTGCTTGTAAATTTTGGAGATTAATCCTTTGTCATACGACCCAGCAATCCCACTACTGGGCATATACCCTGAGAAAACCATAATTCAAAAAGAGTCATGTAACAAAATGTTCATTGCAGCTCTATTTACAATAGCCAGGACATGGAAGCAACCTAAGTGTCCATCGATAGATGAATGAATAAAGAAGATGTGGCACATATATACAATGGAATATTTCTCAGCCATAAAAAGAAACGAAATTGAGTTATTTGTAGCGAGGTGGATGGACCTAGAGTCTGTCATGCAGAGTGAAGTAAGTCAGAAAGAGAAAAACAAATACAGTATGCTAACACATATATATGGAATCTAAGGGAAAAAAAAGTAAAAAGAGGTCATGAAGAACCTAGTGGCAAGACAGGAATAAAGACACAGACCTACTAGAAAATGGACTTGAGGATATGGGGAAGGGGAAGGGTAATATGTGACAAAGAGAGAGAGTGGCATGGACATATACACACTACCAAACGTAAAATAGATAGCTAGTGGGAAGCAACCGCATAGCACAGGGAGATCAGCTCTGTACTTCGTGACCACCTAGTGGGGTGGGATAGGGAGGGTGGGAGGGAGAGAGATGCAAGAGGGAAGAGATATGGGAACATATGTATATGTATAACTGATTCACTTTGTTATAAAGCAGAAACTAACACACCATTGTAAAGCAATTATACTCCAATAAAGATGTTAAAAAATATATATATATATATATATATAATATATATATATACCATTTTTCAATTTGAATTATCTTGTTTCTTAGATCCTTCAGTTTGTCTAGTTTTTTGATCCGTGTGGATAAAAGTTGCTATTTTCATCTCCAGAGGCTTGGGATGCTTCAGAGAACAGCTCTCAAACTGCTGCCTCAAACTGACAGACTTCAGGAAACTACACAGGATAGATAGATGGCCAAACAATAAACTTGTTTCTCACAAAATTTTTTAATCCTTTCAAGATAGGAGCTGGTCCTGCTCACAAGTATTTGCCTGGGATATATGTCAAAGATGAATCCAAAATGCCTGTAAATATTCAGGACAGCTTTCCTGACAAGGTTGGCCCTTGTTTTACTTTGAAATTTTACCTAAAAAATAAAGTTAATGAATCATATCTATATGGATAAAGATATGGAGTATCAATTGACATTAAAAACATAAATTATATTACCAGCAGAGATATTATTTTCATGAAACTATTTATATAGGAAGAAGTAGTAAAGAGTCAGGGTAATCTTTCTCTTCTAAAGGACAATTCCTAAAATTAATTCTTATGCAGGAAAATTTCCAGTCTCTCTATAGTGTTTTTCCCTATAGACCCGTGATTCTGTATGACAATCAGGGAAATAGACTTTTGCTGTTTCTGAAAAGCTAAACTGCTATAAAATATACATAGATTTAAAAAGCAGTGTATTTACATTTTATATGGTCCCTGAAAATCACTAAATATCTCCAAATAATCAGCCCCTTTTTCTTAATTTTTTGATATCTTATCATTTATGATTTTCTCTTAGAGCTAAGAAAGCTTTGAATAAAAGAATGCAATACTCTGTTGTGAACTGAAACCTGATATTTTTATTTATTATATTTGACTTTTGAAATAAAGATTTTTTACTTGTGTATGATTAATATTACATTAAAAACATTAGAAAATGTAATTCCTTAAAACTGTCCTCCTAGTATAACATCTAATAAAATTTTTAATGCTGTTCTGAAATATTTAGATGTCTGCATTCCATATTTTTTATTACTCAATAATCCTAAATTTGTTAATATCTTATGTAGACAAATTGAAAGTATTAAAATTATAATTAAAAAATATTGATTTTAAAACATCACATTTTACAAATTATGTGATAAAATGGCTGTCAGTATGTTTTCATCACATGAAAAAATTTCATAATCTACAGTCTTGTGAAAAAAGAATCTTACACATTTTATTTTAAATGCGAGGCAAAAAAGGAGTACACTTCTTTTATGCATTCAGAATTTCAAATACAAATTGTAAATTATTGAAAGCATTAATATTATTCCTGATAATTTTAATGATACCAATTTTCAGAAAAGGTTGAATTGAGAACCTGGAAAGTATTATGTTTCATTTTGCCCTTGAGCAGCTAAACATGCATTATAAGCTGTTAAGTTTATTTTCTTCTATTTTTTTCCTTCCAATATAAACTTCCTTTTGATAGAGTGAGTCAATTCAAGAAGTAAATTATTTGACCCAGGTAATCTACACTTTGCCGCCAAAGTAGAAACTGTTGCCCTACATCGTCAGGTTATTCTTTTCTTTTTGTATTGATGCCAGATAATATAGAAAAAGAGAAGGCAAAATAAGAAAATAAAGGATACATGTGTAGATATGTGTGGAAGAATTAAATATCTTAGTGTGTAGTTTTTTTTACATGTTCATGTGAATAGGTGTGAACACTGTGTATTGCATTTATTTTCTGTTCTATTAGATTAGGATTTAAAAGTTAACATGCTGTGCCAATCTTCCAGTGAAGATTATTTGATGATGCTGGCATTAATTATTAGATTTTAGAGGAGCCTTATAAACAGGTACGAGGCACCACTTCAGATCTCTTAAATCCTTCACTCCTTACCTCACCACAAATTTTGCAAAAGATTGGTTGAAACATTAGAGGCCTTCCAGAGTATCTGTAGTGATCAATTTTAAAAATATAAGGTGCTAATGAGAAAGATTATTTGACATGGTTTCTTACTAAAGACTTCTCTGTACTTGCAGATGTATCAGCTAAAATTTTTCAAAATGATGAAATAGCATTTCTTGTTTATTTTAAACATTTCTAGAACTAAATAAACTAGGAAAGAAAAAGGAATTCCTGGTATAGAAATTTATTCACTTCTTACTATATACTCTGTGTACAAGGGCAGGCAGATAGCTTTCCTGTCCAGAAAATATTGATTTTGTATCAAATCAATGTTAACAACAGGGCAAAAATCATTATTTGATTTCAGAGATTGTCCCAAAGCTGCTGTATCCAATACCCAATCAAAAACAGCTAACAGTTACTAGTGGTCGATTCCATTTACTACAGTTACAATAGAACTACAGAGCCAAATATACAAATTAATTGATGGTGGTATTATAGTACATGGTATCACATAGGAATTTTTCATTACAAAGAAATTTAAAGGTGATCTATTATGGTGGAATTTAACTTCTCGTGAGGGAAAAACTCCTTTTTCTTATCAAGGAAAGACCCTGAAATTAAACAAAAAAAGTGATTGTAGCACAGTTTGGTATCCTAAAGCCCTACCCAACTCGCAAGCCATGCAATCATCCACCTTCTTGGGTGGTGACGGCTGAAGCCTGTCCTAGAAGACAAGTCCATGACTCCTGCAACCATAGTTTGAAAATTTCAGTATTCCAGACATAGTAAATAAAAATATCTGAGGTTGCAACCCTATAAACTCTTATTAACAAATTTCCTGTTGACTCTGATACCCAGTTTGAGAAGTTTGCTCTAGTTCTCTCTCCTTTCCAAAGTACGAACCCTTCCTGTGGTAGTCCTAATAGAAGGTCTCCTTGCCTTAATTTGAATCTGCAATAAACAACACTGCAAAGAAGACTATTTCCTTACTAGACACTAGAATTATTTGGAGCTTCCTTCACAGCATAGATTCTATGTTTATCTCACTAGTAACTTTCACCCATTAGCTTTAGTTTTGTCCTCAGTAGAAGCACTGGACATGTTTTCTTACATTTTCATTTGCATTATAAGATGAATATGATTAAGCAATAACATTAAAAAAATCTATAATGCTACAAAATACCCTCTTAGTATGTGGAGGCATATTGGTCAAAATAACTGCAAGCCTGTCTCTCTTACAAATGAATAGGTGTTCCAAGCCATCAAAGAACATAAAATGTGACCGGTCTGGGTGTTTTATGACATACAGTTCATCAGTAATTTGCACTTAAATCATAATTCTGTCTTAAAACATGCAAGTTTCTTAAACTAGGTTTGTAAAATATCAAATTTTAAGAAGGTGTTGAAAGAAGTCTCAAAACAATGGTTTCTGATAAAATTCTACATAAGTAGTTAATTTTTTAAATATAAATGTGATTAATACAAAAGGCAAAATATGGTTAATGGGTCCATTACTGCCTTTTAAAATACTCTTACTGTTATATTTGTTCAGCAGGAATCAAATTATTTTGGCTGGATATGGAATACTATTCATAAATAAATAATACACATTTTATACAGGTTCACTTGATGATTATGAAATCTAACTATTGTAGGCTTTCTTTCTCCTGGGATTTGTAGGTATGAAAGGTAGAAGAGGTTAAAATAAGATTACCTTCAGTTATAGGTGCTACAATGCCCAGGGTTTAGGTCTGTTTTGTTCATTGATATATTTCAGCCAAATAGAACAATTACTGGCAAATAGCAGGTACACAAAAATATTTTTGTCTGAAACCAAATTCAGTAGTTATAATTTTATTCTATGTTTAAATTTATTTAGCAAATATATATATATATGTGTGTGTATATATATATATATATAAATATATATATATATATATAACACTCATATGACAATTGATAGAAACATAAGCAGCAGATAAAATAAATCTCCCTCTCCATGTCTATCAAGATGCCCTAGAAGTGGTAGGGCATAAACTACATAAACTACATTGATCATTTATTCAGTAGATACTTATCAAGAACCTTGTATGCCAAAACTATGCAGATACTAGATTGAAATGGAAAGTATGTTACATATAGATACTACTCTTAAGGAAGTTATGGTTTTATGGGGGGATACAGATAAGAGGAAATTACAGTACATTGTTGTAAGTACTACAAAAGAGAAAGAGTTATGTGTGACAGTGCTGTTTTCCTGTGTTTAATCATGGCTCATTCCAAGTCTTATTATTAGTTTCTTATTATTACTGTAGCATGTAAAACTCTCTTAGCAGTTCCTCTGCTAATAAAGGAGACTGTTACATCTAGCCAACAAGCTGTCTGCATAAGTACTAAGATTCTTCTACTCTACCACATCTTAAAGAGCAGATGGGTTTATATCCAGACACATGTTACTCAATCATTTAATAATACTTTAGCCCAAAAAAGACTAAATTCTACTTAGATATTTTCTTATTAGCGGTCAGTTGTCCATCTGCATCACTCTAACTCCCAGAAACATACCATCATTTCTAACAGTCATTTAGGAACTCACTAAATAACTTTTGGAGCTAGCAGATTTAGGTCCTAAACTCAGCACCAAATCCCTTAACCTTTTCTTTGATGGATGGTAATAATGGTGTTGGAATAAGAATTCAGTAATTACCACATTACAGAGTTGTTCTGAGAATCAAATGAGTTAAATGAGATAACATGTATAAAATATCCTGCTGCAAAACAACCAATCAGTAGCAGATGCTCAATAAAATAGTTCCAGAAATACTTTTAAAGAATTAAAAAACATCATTCCTTCCTCATACAGCCACCTATGATCTTGTTTCCTATGAATCCTGAACCCTGGTATAACCTTGCTTTCTGCTTTATTACCACTTCATTGCCATTAAGTGTGTGCTTATCTTATGGCTCTTACAACTTTCCATCCTTTAGTGTAATTATTTGGCTACGAATACTCCCTCGTATTGTCTCTGAGAATAGGAATAAGGTTTACTAATATTTGTGTGGTTCTTGACATATATTATAGTGTCTGTAACTTGTAGTAGATTCTCAGGAAAAGTTCAATAAATGGACAATGTATTAAATTCCTGCTATATTCCAGACACTGTGCTAAATTCTGAATATTACAAATGAATACAACAGACAAGGGGCTAGATCATACCGAGATATAGACAAGTACTCAGGAAACTTCAGTAGTAGGTTTTCCTGAATTCAGGTAAAGTGCCTTGTGATTAGAAGTATAGAGGGCAGAGTATATCACAGACTGTATATACTCTATACTGTATATACTCTCTACATAGTATATCCTATCAAGGAAAAGATTTCCTGAAACAAATCTTGTCTAATTTGGGCCCTGAAGAAAGTAGGAACTCGAAAAAAGAATAGATGATTATCTCTAGGAGAAAGACTAGAAATGTGAAGGCCAGCACATCAGGCAGAGAACATGGCATGTTTGTGACAAACTGGAGTTTATGAGGGAATGGGTGAATTTATTTTGAACATATGTGTTTGTGGTGTTTATAGAAGGATATGGCCACTGGAAATTTGAATAGAGAGTTATGGAGCCTCTTATAAATTGTTGCTGTGTGGAGCATAGCAATTTAGATATCAATAGCACGCAAAGGCAACTGAAGCTTTGAAATTGCCTAGGAGAACTGAGGAGGATGAGAAAAGGAAGTGTCTAAGGTAGAGGTCTGATGAAATAACAAAATTTAATGGACAAATTTTCAAGACATGTATAAAATACCAAACATATTTAAGCATTATTCAGATGTTTATTTTATACTAAAATGCTGTTTTCTCAGAACTCTCTTCTTACCCACTTTTCCAATTGCTTATATTCTAATTTATTTTTACTAATATTTACTCAGCTATTTTATTTACCCTTTCTCAATAGTATTCATTCCAGTTCTTTCCTGAGTATTTGCTTTAGCTAGAACTTTCTTTTTCATAAGAAATTTATTATTGGTGCACTCAGATTGTGTTGAATAAACATATTTTGCCAGTTTACCTATGCTTGTTTGTTTTTTTTTTAACAAACAAATTTATTCATACAATAGTAAAAGTCTGAAAAAAATAAAACAAAGAGAAAATCTTAAAAGCATGAATAAATAAAGGCAGACTAGATTCAAAGATTGACAACTGACTTCTTAACACAGGCAATAGAAGGCAAAGGTAGTGATCACTTACATGGATTTATTTTATTTATTTATTTTTAAATTAATTTTTACTTTAGTATAGTTGATTTACAATGTGTTGTTTTAGTTTCTGCCATAAATAAAAGTCAATCAATTATACATATACATATATCCACTGTTTAAAATTCTTTCCCCATATAGGTCATTACAGAGTATTGAGTAGGGTTCCTTGTGCTATACAGTAGGTTCTTATTAGTTATCTATTCTATATATAGAATACATATGTGTATATGTCAATCTCAATCTCCCAATTTATCTCTCCCTACTCCTTTCACTATTTGTAACCATAAATTTATTTTCTACTTCTGTGACTGTATATCTGTTTTGTAAATAAGTTCATTTGTACCATTTATTTAGATCCACATGTAAGTGATATTATATGACATTTGTCTTTCTCTGTCTGACTTATTTCACTCAGTATGACAATCTCTAGGTACATCCACTTTGCTGCAAATGGCATTATTTCATTCTTTTTTATGGCTGAGTAATATTCCATTGCATATATGTACAATATCTTCTTTATCCATTCTTCTGTTGATGGACATTTAGGTTGTTTCCATGTCTGGCTACAATAAATAGTGGTGCAATGAACACTGGGGTGCATGTATTTTTTTTTGAATTATGGTTTTCTCCTGGTATATGCTGAGTAGTGGGATTGCTGGGTCATATGGTAGTTCTATTTTTAGTTTTTTAAGGAACTTCCATACTGTTCTCCATGGTGGCTGTATCAATTTACATTACCACCAACAGTGTAGGAGGGTTTCCTTCTCTCCACACCCTCTCTAGCATTTATTGTTTGTAGATTTTTTGATGATGGCCATTTAGACCAGTGTGAGATATCATTTCAGTTTCAATTTGCATTTCTCTAATAATTAGTGATGTTGAGCATATTTTCATGTGCTTTTTGCCATCTGTATGTCTTCTTTGAAGAAATGTCTATTTAGAATTTCCACCCATTTTTTGATTGGGTTTTTTTTTTTTTTTGATAGTGAGCTGCATGAGCTGTTTGTATATTTTGGAGATTAATCCCTTGTCAGTTGCTTCATTTGCAAATATTTTCTCCCATTCTGAGGGTTGTCTTTTTGTTTTGTTTATGGTTTCCTTTGCTGTACCAAAGCTTTTAAGTTTCATTAGGTCCCATTTGTTTACATTTGTTTTTATTTTCATTACTCTAGGAGGTGGATCAAAAAATATCTTGTTGTGATTTATGTCAGAGAGAGTTCTGCCTATGTTTTCCTCTAAGAATTTTACAGTATCCAGTCTTACATTCAGGTCTTTAATCCATTTTGGGTTAATTTTTGTGTATGGTGTTAGAGAATGTTCTAAGTTCATTATTTTACATGTAGCTGTCCAGTTTTTCCAGCACTACTTATGAAGAGACTGACTTTTCTCCATTGTATACTCTTGCCTCCTTTGTCATAGATTAGGTGACCATAGGTGCCTGGGTTTATCACTGGACTTGCTATTGTGTTCCATAGATCTATATTTCTTTTTTTAATATCAGTATCATACTGTTTTGATGACTGTAGCTTTGTAGTATAGTCTAAAGTCAGGGAGCCTGATTCCTCCAGCTCCATTTTTCTTTCTCATGATTACTTTGGCTATTTGGGGTCTTTTGTGTTTCCATACAAATTGTAAACTGTTTTGTTCTAATTATGTGAAAAATGCCATTGGTAACTTGATAGGGATTACATTGAATCTGTAGATTACTTTGAGTAGTATAGTCATTTTGACAATATTGATTCTTTCAATCCAAGAACATGGTATATCTCTCCATTTGTTTGTGTCATCTTTGATTTCTTTCATTAGTGTTTTATGATTTTCTGAGTACAGGACTTTTGCTTCCTTAGGTAGGTTTATTCCTAGGTATTTTATTCTTTTTGATGCATTGGTAAATGGGATTGTTTCCTTGATTTCTCTTACTGATCTTTCATTGTTACTGTCTAGGAATGCAAGAGGTTTCTGTGTATTAATTTTGTATCCTGCAACTTTACAAATTCATTGATGAGCTCTAGTGTTTTTCTGGTTAGGATTTTCTATGTATAGCATTATGTCATCTGCGAACAGTGACAGATTTACTTCTTCTTTTCCAATTTTGATTCTTTTTGTTTCTTATTCTTCTCTGATTGCCATGGCTAGGACTTCCAAAACTGTGTTGAATAATAGTAGTGAGAATGGACATTCTTATCTTGTTCCTGATGTTAGAGGAAATGCTTTCAGTCTCCTACCCTTGTTTTAAATAGAAATATAAATGGTAAAAGTAAACACTGTTAAATCCATACACATAAAATCTGCCAGTAGAGAATAATTTTTTAAAATACCATTATGGTCATTATCAATCTCTCGAGCATCCAAAGGAAACATAGACTAACTACACATAGTGACCAAAATAATTTTTTAAATTAAATTCTAATCGATTCCAAATCAGAAAAATTTTTATTTTAAGATATTTTTTAAAGAGAGATACAGTCAGTAATACTTCGTGGAACCCATTATTGTATAATTCTATATATTTTGTGGAAATTTAATATACTTGGCAAGGAAGGTTTTTTTTTTTTTTTTCCTTAAGAACCCAATTTTCCAGTCACCTGTAATGATCTACAACTCTAAAGACTGTCTGAATTTGTGTGTTCCATTGTTAAATTGATTTTCTGTACTAGGATCTGGTGCTACTTCCTATGAGATTGTATATATAGATAACTTGGTGGAATCTTCTTCCATTAAGTTACCAGTAAGGGTAGCAGTATAAATAAAGTATGTCTGGATTTCAGCAAGGCTTTTAACAGACACTTACCTTTGTTAATTAAATGGAGAAATACAAACTGAATAATATTTGAGTTTGCTGTATCTGTAAGCTGTAGAAGGAAAGTGCCCAAAGAAAATTGTTTATTTGTTTTATTATTAAAGAACTAAATTAATAATCATTAAAATATCACATTTGTATGTGTTTGCTACGTGTCATATACTCTGCTAAGTGGTTTACATGTATTACGTCTTGTAATGACAGTATGTATGTAAAATGGACTTTGGCACCTATGAGTCAAAAACGTGATGAGTCCTTCAAAATATGTAATGAAGAATGAAGGTATAATAGTAGAATATTTGTTTGATAATAAAGACGATACTAATCTCTGAAGAACTGGTATTCAGGTTTGGGTATCCTGCTTATAAGAGTGTTCAGTTCGCTGGTGAGTGTCCTGTGTTTTAAAAATCTGTTTAAAGGACACATTGCTATTCTCCCTGGGGCCCATTCCAATGATGAACATTACAGACAAGTTCTTTCCTCTGAGGCAAGTAGCATATGGAGTGAAAACTTAATTAAAGCAGTAACAGAGCACTAACCAGCCAAGCAAATAAGGAAAACAAAGAAGGCCGACAGAAGGAGATAGTGATGCAGAGACAGTGAGGCAAGATGAAGAAAGAAGCCTGAGAGAGAATGAGAAGAATGCTGACAAGGGAGAAAATCTTGGTTGCTTCTCCATCTCCCCATTGACAATGCTTTCTGTCCCTGCCTAGCAACATTCTTTTTAAAAATGTATTAATCAGTCAACAGATAATTTTTGGCACAAATCACATCTCATCTCCTGCTCTAGGAGCAGAAATACAACAGCAAACATAAATGAGAATGTTCTTGCTCTCTTGGAGAGTATATTCTAGTGGAAAGGTACAAATTTTTATTATAATGTTATTTTGATTTACACTTTAAAATATTACCCTCACTGCTTGTAAACAATGAGTTTCAGAGAGGCAAAGGTGTCAGTAGGGAGGCTCCATTAGGAAATTATTGTAGTCATTCAAGAAAATGAGAATAGTTAGGAGATAATAGTAGAAATGAAAAGAAATGGATGGGATGGACCTGAGGTTGTGAGTAATGTCAAAAAATATCTAATGATGGTGAAACTGATAGGTGTCATTTCGGGGTGCTCCAAGGAGCCCAGTCCTTTATGTCTCAGCACAGAAAGAATTCAGTGAGAGGCAAAGTGATAGGTAAGAAGTGATTTATTAGAATAAGACGCTTGTGAGGTTTACAAGCAGGTGGGCAGGAAGGTGCTGCGCCCTGAGAACTTAGTGGGCTACAGTTTTATAATCAAAGGAAAAGTGGGGAGGGGAAAAGACCACTTTCTTCCTCATTCTTGAGTAGACATCACGCTTTCATGATCAGCTCCTCCTCCAGATTGGGTTTCTTGTCCCTACATGGTCAAGCTAGAACTGTCATGGCACAATGGAAAAATTACTTTAGGTCTCAGTACAATGTCTGTCTTTCACTTTGAAATGTCACCTTTTTATAAATTTTTGGTTTTTTGTGGGTGCAGAGAGCATGGCCTAAGGGTCATTAACTTACTGAGCTCACTGGGCAGGATATGCCACCGTTGTTTTATTATTTTGGGGCATGTCTCATGCTTCTGCTGCATTGGTTTTGTTGCTAAGCAAGCCGGCTTGCTTTTGTGGTTAAGCAAACCTACTTTCTTGAATAGTCATTGACGTACAGGGGTCTCCCATACTTTTTTCTTTACTTACAATACCCTAGTGGGATTAACTATTTAATTCCCTAATTTGTCCCTTTACTCTGTCCCTATCATTCCCCTTTCAAAGTGTTTACCCTTTTATGCTTAACAGAGTGGAAGGGGCAATGACCAATCATTAACTGCTTCCTGCTGAGATGGGACGTAGGCCTACCTGGGGAGGGAGTAAAATACCTGGCTGACTGTTCCTTCTCTGTTGGGAGAACTGCAAGTCAATGTCATTCTGTTTAGTATTATCCTTTTAGCCCTCTTGTATGTTAAGCATCAGAGGATGAGTTTACAAAAGATATAAATTAAAAGAAATACAGTAATATGTATTTAAATAGGCATTAAAAGAGATTATAACCATGAGTTTGAAGATCCAAACCATTTTTCCCAAAACAGTTTCCAAATCTGAAAAACGGGCACTTAAGACCTCAATCTGTTTATTTTTGGCTAGGCCCAGAATCTCAATGTTTCATACTTCAGGGTCTATTGTATCTTCTTTCTCAGTTATAGATTTAATTTGTTCTTCTTTATTTTCTGTTAATATCATTTGGTGATAAGGGTGGGTTCCTTGTCCCTCAAGAAACAGAGTGGCCCCTAATTTAGTTAGTAAGTCCCTTCCATTAAAGAGAGAGGACAATCAGGCAAAAACAGAAAGGAATATAGAAACAACCAGCTGTTGATGTTGCACAAAAGAGATCCAGGAAAATGTGCCCCTGTCTCTTCCCTGGTACCACCATTACATATACTTTATGATCGCTAAGACTTCCAATCCTTTGGGTTAAGACCAAGATTGTGCCAGTGTCTATAAGAAATTTTATTAAGTGGCCTGCCACTTCAAGGACCACCCGAGGCTCTGCACTAGTTATGTAGATGTAATCTCTAGGTGAAGCACTTCTGGCCTGGGTCCCGTCAGATTTCTGTTTGTTTTTAATCGTCTTTATTGGAGTGTAATTGCTTTACAATGGTGTGTTAGTTTCTGCTGTATAACACAGTGAGTCAGCTATATATAAACATATATCACCATATCTCTTTCCTCTTGCATCTCCCTCTCACTCTCCCTTTCCCACCCCTCGAGGTGGACACAAAGCACTGAGCTGATCTCCCTGTGCTATGCAGCTGCTTTCCACTAGATATCTATTGTACATTTGCTAGTGTATATATGTCCATATCAGTCTCTCACTTCAGCCCAGCTTCCCCTTCCCCTTACCCGTGTCCTTAAGTCCATTCTCTACGTTTGTGTCTTTATTCCTGTCCTGCCCCTAGGTTCATCAGAACCACTTTTTTTTTTTAGATTCCATATATATGTATTAACATACGGTATTTATTTCTCCTTTCTGAATTACTTCACTCTGTATGACAGTCTCTAGGTCCATCCACCTCACTACAAATAACTCAATTACGTTTATTTTTATGGCTGAGTAATATTCCATTGTATATATGTGCCACATCTTCTTTATCCATTCATCTGTCGAAGGAGACTTAGTCTGTTTCCATGTCGTGGTTATTGTAAATAGTGCTTCAATGAACATTGTGGTACATGACTCTTTTTAAATTATGGTTTTTCAGGGTATATGCCCAGTAGTGGGATTGCTGAGTCATATGGTAGTTCCATTTTTAGGTTTTTAAGGAACCTCCATACTGTTCTCCATAGTGGCTGTATCAATTTACATTCCCACCAGCAGTGCAAGAGGGTCCCCTTTTCTCCACACCCTCTCCAGCATTTATTGTTTGTAGACTTTTTGATGATGGCCATTCTGACTGCTGTGAGGTGATACCTCATTGTAATTTTGATTTGCATTTCTCTAATGATTAGTGATGCTGAGCATCCTTTCATGTGTTTGTTGGCAATCTGTATATCTTTGGAGAAATGTCTGTTTAGGTCGTCTGCCCATTTTTGGATTGGGTGGTTTGTTATTTTGATATTGAGTTGCATGAGCTGCCTGTATATTTTGGAGAATAATCCTTTGTCACTTGCTTCATTTGCAATACTTTCTCCCATTCTGAGGGTTGTCTTTTGGTCTTGTTTATGGTTTCCTTTGCCGTGCAAAAGCTTTTAAGTTTCATTAGGTCCCATTTGTTTATTTTTGTTTTTATTTCCATTTCTCTAGGAGCTGGGTGAAAAAGGATCTTTCTGTGCTCTGTCATAGTGTTCTGCCTATTTTTCCTCTGAAAGTTTTATAGTGTCTGGACTTACATTTAGATCTTTAATCCATTTTGAGTTTATTTTTGTGTATGGTGTTAAGAAGTGTTCTAATTTCATTCTTTTACATGTAGCTGTCCAGTTTTGCCAGCACCACTTATTAAAGAGGCTGTTTTTTCTCCATTGTATATTCTTACATCCTTTATCAAAAGTAAGGTGACCATATGAGCATGGGTTTTTCTCTGGGTATTCTATCCTGTTCCATTGATCTATATATCTGTTGTTGTGCCAGTACCATACTGTCTTGATTACTATAGCTTTGAAGTATAGTCTGAATCCAGGGAGCCTGATTCCTCCAGCTCCGTATTTCTTTGTCAAGATGGCTTTGGGTATTCGGGGTCTTTTGTGTTTCCATACAAATTGTGAAATTTTTTGTTCTAGTTCTGTGAAAAATGCTATTGGTTGTTTGATAGGGATTGCATTGAAGCTGTAGACTGCTTTGTGTAGTATAGGCATTTTCACAATGTTGATTCTTCCAATCCAGGAACATGATATATCTCTGCATCTGTATGTATCATTGTTAATTTCTTGCATCAGTGTATTATAGTTTTCTGCATACAGGTCTTTTGTCTCCTTAGGTAGGTATATTTTATTCTTTTTTTACAGTGGTAAATGGGAGTGTTTCCTTAATTTCTCTTTCAAATATTTCATCATTAGTGTATAGGAAGGCAAGAGATTTTTGAGCATTAATTTTATTTCCTGCTACTTTACCAAATTCATTGATTAGCTCTAGTAGTTTTCTGGTAACATCTTTGGGTTTCTCTATGTATAGTATCATGTCATCTGCAAAAAGTGACAGCTTTATTTCTTTTCCAGTTTGGATTCCTTTTATTTCATTTTCTTCTCTGATTGCTGTGGCAAAAATTTCCAAAACTATGTTGAATAATAATGGTGAGAGTAGGCAACCTTGTCTTGTTTCTGATCTTAGTGAAAATGGTTTCAGTTTTTCACCATTGAGAATGATGTTAGCTGTGGTTTTATCATATATGGCCTTTATTAAGTTGAGGTAAGTTCCCTCTACGCCTACATTCTGGAGAGCTTTTATCATAAATGAGTGTTGAATTTTGTCAAAAGATTTTCCTGCATCGATTGAGATGATCATATGGTTTTTCTCCTTCAATTTGTTAATATGGTTTATCACATTGATTGATTTGCGTATATTGAAGAATCCTTGCTTCCCTGGGATAAACCCCACTTGATCATGGTGTATGATCATTTTAATGTGCTGTTGGATTCTGTTTGCTGGTATTTTGTTGAGGATTTTTGCATCTATATTCATCAGTGATATTGGCCTGTAGTTTTCTTTCTTTGTAACATCTTTGTCTGGTGTTGGTATCAGGGTGATGGTGGCCTCATAGAATGAGTTTGGGAGTGTTCCTCCGTCTGCTATATTTTGGAAGAGTTTGAACAGGATAGGTGTTAGCTCTTCTTTATTTCAATTTCAGTGTTTGTGATTGGTCTGTTCATATTTTCTATTTCTTCCTGGTTCAGTCTCAGAAAGTTATGCTTTTCTAGGAATTTGTCGATTTCTTCAAGGTTGTCTAATTTATTGGCATATAGTTGCTTGTAGGAATCTCTCATGATCCTTTGTATTTCTGCAGTGTCAGTTGTTACTTCTCCTTTTTCATTTCTAATTCTGTTCATTTGAGTCTTCTCCCTTTTTTTCTTGATGTTTCTGGCTAGTGTTTTATCAATTTTGTTTATCTTTTCAAAGGATCCCATTTTAGTTGTATTGATCTTACCTATTGTTTCCTTCATTTCTTTTTCATTTATTTCTGCTCTGATCTTTATGATTTCTTTCCTTCTGCTAACTTTGGGGAGGTTTTTGTTCTTCTTTCTCTAATTGCTTTACTTGTAAGTTTAGGTTGCTTATTTGAGATATGTCTTGTTTCTTGAGGTAAGATTGTATTGCTATAATCTTCCCTCTTAGAACTGCTTTTGCTGCCTCCCATAGGTTTTCAATCATTGTGTTTTTACTGTCATTTGTTTCTAAGTATTTTCTGATTTCCTCTTTGATTTCTTCAGTGAACTCTTGGTTATTTAGTAGTGTATTGTTTAGACCCCATGTGTTTGTGGTTTTTTTACAGATTTTTTGCTGTAATTGATATCTAGTCTCATAGCATTGTGGTCAGAAAAGATAGCTGATATGCTGTCAATTTTCTTAAATTTACCAAGTCTTGATTTGTGTCCCAAGAAATGATCTATCCTGGAGAATGTTCCATGAGCACTTGAGAAGAAAGTGTATTCTGTTGTTTTTGGATGAAATGTCCTATAAATATCAGTTAAGTCCATCTTGTTTAATATATCATTTAAAGCTTGTGTTTCCTTATTTATTTTCATTTTGGTTGATCTGTCCATTGGTGTAAGTAAGGTTTTAAAGTCCCCTACTATTATTGTGTTACTTTGATTTCCCCTCTTATGGCTGTTAACATTTACCTTATGTATTGAGGTGCTCCTATGTTGGGTGCATAAATATTTGCAAATGTTATATCTTCTTTTGGATTGATCCCTTAATCATTATGTAGTGTCCTTCTTTGTCTGTTGTAATAGTTTTTTTGAAGTCTATGTTGTTTGATATGAGAATTGCTACTCCAGCTTTCTTTTGATTGCCATTTGTATGGAATATGTTTTTCCATTCCCACAGTTTCAGTCTGTATGAGTCCCTAGGTTTGAAGTGGGACTTTTGCAGACATCACACATACAGGTCTTCTTTTTGTATCCACTCAGTCAGTCTGTGTCTTTTGGCTGGAGCATTTAACCATTTACATTTAAGGTAATTATAGGTATATATGTTCCTAATACTATTTTCTTAATTGTTTTGTGTTTGTTTTTGTAGGTCTTTTCCTTCTCTTTTATTTCCTGTCCAGAGAAGTTCCTTTAGCATTTGTTGTAAAGCTGGTTTGGTGGTTCTGAATTCTTTTTGCTTTTGATTGTCTGTAAATCTTTTAATTTCTCCATTGAATCTGAATGAAAGCCTTTCTGGGTAGAGTAATGTTGGTTGTAGGCTTTTCTCTTTCATCACTTCAAATATTCCCTGCCTCTCCCTTCTGGCTTTTAGAGTTTCTGCTGGAAGATCAGCTGTTTACCTTGTTGGGATTCCCTTCTATATTATTTTTTGCTTTTTCCTTACTGCTTTTAATATTTTTTCTATTATTTTTTAATAGTTTGATAAATATGTGTCTTGGCGAGTTTCTCCTAGGATTTATCTTGTATGGGACTCTCTGTTCTTCCTGGACTTGAGTATTTCATTTCCCATATTAAGGAAGTTTTGAACAATAATCTCTTTAAATATTTTTCAGTCCCCCTTTTTTTTTTTCTCTTCTTTTTAGACCCCTATGATTCGAATTGGTGTGTTTAATGTTTTCCCAGAAGTCTCTTAGACTGTCCTCAACTCTTTTCATTCTTTTTTCTTTATTCTGCTCTGCAGTATTTATTTCCATTATTTTATCTTCCAGTTCACTTATCTGTTCTTCTGCCTCAGTTATTCTGCTACTGATTCCTTCTAGAGTATTTTTAATTTTGTTTATTGAGTTGTACCTCATTGTTTGTTTGCTCTTTAGTTCTTCTTAGTCCTTGTGAAATGTTTCTTGTATGTTCTCCAACCTGTTTCCAAGATTTTGCATCATCTTTACTATCATTGCTCTGATTTTTTTTCAGGTAGACTACCTATTTCCTCTTCATTTGTTTGGTCTGGTGGGTTTTTACCTTGTTCCTTCATCTGCTGCATTTTTATTTGTCTTCTCATTTTGCTTAACTTACTGTGTTTGGTATCTCCTTTTCCCAGCCTGCCAGTTCGTAGTTCCCATT
Source organism: Balaenoptera musculus (assembly GCF_009873245.2). Lineage (NCBI taxonomy): Eukaryota > Metazoa > Chordata > Mammalia > Artiodactyla > Balaenopteridae > Balaenoptera > Balaenoptera musculus. The sequence continues at coordinate 48,711,663 of NC_045801.1, read as the reverse complement.
TTTTTTTTTTTTGGTGTCTGCCCCCAGTGGGTAAGTTTCATTCAGTGAGTTGTGCCAGCTTCGTTGGAGAGGACTGGTGTCTCTGTTCTGGTGGATGAGGCTGGATCTTTCTTTCTGGTGGGCAGGACCACATCTGGTGTTGTGTTTTGGAGTATCTGTGAACTTATTATGATTTTAGGTAGCCTCTGTGCTAATGGATGGGGTTTGTTCCTGTCTTGGTAGTTGTTTGGCATAGGATGTCCAGCCCTGTAGCTTGCTGGTCGTTAAGTGGAGCTGGGTCTTCGTGTTGAGATGGAGATCTCTGAGAGACCTTTTGTCTTTTGATATTACATGGGTCCAGGAGGTCTCTGGTGGACCAATGTCGTGAACTCGGTTCTCCCACCTCAGAGGCTCAGGTCTGACACCTGGCCAGAGAACAAAGATCCTGTCAGCCACATGGCTCAGAAGCAAATGGAGAAAAAGAAAGAAAGAAAGAAAGAAAGACAGACAGACAGACAGACAGAAAGAAAGAAAGAAAGAAAGAAAGAAAGAAAGAAAGAAAGAAAGAAAGAAGGAAGGAAGAAAGAAAGAAAGAAAGAATAAAATAAAGTTATTAAAATAAAAATATATTATTAAAAATAAAAAAAAATTAAAGTAATAAAAAAAAAGAAAGAAAGAAAGAAAGAAGGGAGCACCCAAACCAAAAAACTAATCCACCAGTGATAACAAGTGCTAAAAACTGTACTAAAAAAAACAAAAACAAACAAACAAAATATGACAGACAGAACCCTAGGACAAATGGTAAAAGCAATGCCATACAGACAAAATCACACTAAGAAGCATACACATACACACTCACAAAAGGAGAAAAAGAAAAAATATATATATATATATATAAAGGAAGAGAGCAACCAAATCAGTAAACAAATCTACCAGTGATAATAAGCTCTAAATACTAAACTAGATAAACATAAAAACAGTAACAAATTAGATGCAGAAAGCAAACCCCAAGTCTACAGTTGCTCCCGAAGTCCACTGCCTCGATTTTGGGATGATTCTTTGTCTATTCAGGTATTCCACGGATGCAGGGTATATCAATTTGATTGTGGAGATTTAATCCGCTGCTCCTGAGGCTTCATGGAGAGATTTCCCTTTCTCTTTGTTTGCCCAGCTCCTGGGTTTCAGCTTTGGTTTTGGCCGCGCCTCTGCATGTAGGTCGCCTGAGGGCATCTGTTCCCTGCCCAGACAGGACGGTGTACAAGTAGCAGCTGATTAGAGTGCTCTGGCTCACTCAGGACAGGAGGAGGGAGAGGTACAGAATGCGGGGTGAATCTTCACTGGCAGAGACCAGTGTGACGTTGCACCAGCTTCTGGCATGACATGTGTTCTCCCAGGAAAGTTGTCCCTGGATCACTGGACCCTGGCAGTGGAGGGCTGCACAGGCTCCTGGGAGGGGAGGTGTGGAGAGTGGCCTGTGCTTGCACACAGGCTTCTTGGTGGCTGCAGCAGCAGCCTTAATGTTTCATGCTCTGCTCTGGGGTCCACACTGATAGCCACTGCTCGCGCCCATTTCTGGAGCTCATTTAGGTGATGCTCTGAATCCCCTCTCCTCCTGTACCCTGAAACAATTGTCTCTTGCCTCTTAGACAGTTCCAGATTTTTTCCTGGACTCCCTCCTGGCTAGCTGTGGCACACTAGCCCCCTTCAGGCTGTGTTCAGGCAGTCAATCCCAGTCCTCTCCCTAGGATCTGAACTCCGAAGCCCAAGCCTCAGCTCCTTGCCCCCACCTGCCCCAGCAGGTGAGCAGACAAGTCTCTCAGGGTGGTGCGTGCTGGTCGGCAGTGATCCTCTGTGTGGGAATCTCTCTGTTTTGCCTCTGAACCCCTGTTGCTGTGCTCTCCTCCTTGGCTCCAAAGCTTCTCCCCCACCCACCCACCATCTCTGCCAGTGAAGGGGCTTCCTAGTGTGTGGGAACTTTTTCTCCTTCACAGCTCCCTCCCAGAGGTGCAGGTCCTATCCCTATTCTTTTGTCTCTGTTTTTTTCTTTCTTCTTTTCCCCTACCCATGTATGTGGGGAGTTTCTTGCCTTTTGGGAAGTCTGAGGTCTTTCAGTAGGTGTTCTGTAGGAGCTGTTCCTCATGTAGATGTATTTTTGATATATTTCTGGGGAAGAAGGTGATCTCCACGTCCTACTCCTCCACCATCTTAAAGCTATCTTCCCCCTGTCAGTCTTCTGATTGTGAAACCATCAATGGCTGAAGGGGCTCTGCCACTCACTGGCATCTGGGGCATTCCCTCTTCCAATATCTTTGTTATTTGCAGAGTGTACTGATCACAATCTTTCCTCCAACATCCCTTCTGTCCACACAGGGCACACTGATTTTATCTGGGTACCCATGGGCCTTGTGGTCTACCATGGCCAAAATTTGCCCTGAAATCCCAACCTCCCCTTCAGTGGTCTCCGAGTGGTCAAAGCCACTGCCATCATTTGGGTCCTTTGTTTGTCTCTCTGGGTGTGCTCTGCCTTTTCAGCCATATACCTATTTTTGAAAAGTGAATAAGCCAATTGGTGTAAATCATTCATAGTAGCCTGAGGACCAGCAGTTGCTTTTTGAATTTTGCACCTGATATCTGGTGCAAACTGGGGTATGAAATGCATAGCCAAAAGGGCCTGTCCCTTGGGGGAGGAGGAATCCACATTCATATACTTTTTAAAAGCTTCCACTAATCTCCCTGGAAAAACTGCAGGATTTTCATCTGGTCCCTGTTGGACTTTTTCATAATTGATGGGTTTCACCGTAAGCTTTTTCATACCCTCTATTAAACAATTAATCATATGGTCCCATCTCTCCCTATCAATAAAATTTATCTTCCGATTCCATTGTGGATCTGCCTTGGGGACAGCGTTGTTCCCCACTCAGTGTACTTCATGGTCCTCTTGGGCTTGGGCTGCCACTTGGTCAGCATGGGCCTTGGTTGCCAGTATTATATGCTATTCTTTCTCAGGGGTGCAGCAGTGGGATAAGATCTGTAATTCCCCCAGGTGAGATCCTCTACAAGACTTAGATCAGACATTGAAAAAACACATGAACTCTTATTGTTCCTTGATTTCTATCAGAAATTTCTCTCAGAGGCAGAACCTTGGGGGCAGCTTTTTGGTAACTTACACTGTTGCAGGCACTAGCTAGGCCGAAAATGGGTCCCTTGGGTAACTCAGGGTACAAAGGAGCTCGTGAATATATTGGAGGTCCCTTCTTACTCTTGGGTGTGTTTTCCCCTGGGATAGTGGCCTCGGCTGGAGCAAGCACTCCCGCCTGTGAAGTAGCCCTTGTTGGAGCAGCCATTTCCATGGATATAGCAGCTTTCACCAGAGCAACAGTTAGCTATCCAAAGGTTTTTCTTTTTCCCCCGTGTGAAAATCCACTGTGCAATTTAATCAAGATTTGTACTTACAACTTTAGATGCTATCCCTCTCAAAGTAATCTCTCAATGAGGTGTTAATGCCTGAGAAATTGCTGCAAAGGAATAGTACAGAAGGTGTCCCAAGTGGTGTTGACAATGAGTGGGAACTGGTCTGGCTGCAAATTGGAAACAGAGAGTCAGCACTTGTAAGGGTCAGAGGGAGGGGAAGACTGACATCAGGGTTCAGGAAGTCCTCCACTGGGCACTTCTAGTAATTGCGGGAAAAGTACCTTAAGTCTTGGAAGTTGATTCCCTTCAGTTTCTTTATGCATGATGTACTTCAAAATATCCGAAAAGAGGCTTTTTATCTAGGTTGGACACAATCCTTTAAATGATTTTTTACAGTATATATAATCCCCTAACTATGGATTATGGACATCTAGTTTTATCCTAAAATAGATTACAGTGATTAGCTTCAGAAACTAGCTTCGAATACTTTCTTAATAACTCAATTAAGCGTCACAATAATATAACACAGCAACAAAGAGCTATTTGAAAAGTGACTTTTAGACAGTAGATACAGACCTCAAGTAGCAAAACCAAAATGTAATCTCTATTAAAGCATAATTTTTCGCTAAAATAACCCTCAATTTTACCAAATATAACCAAATTAAGATTGATTTGTCTGTAAAATAAGTCTGCTTAATTGATCACCTAGGCTTGTAAAATTGGTCCAATAAAGCAGGTTTCTTGATTGCTAAAAATTGTAAAAAAATACCCCAAGTGAAAAACACATTTTTAACCATTTCCTTTTTTACTGTGAGAGCATCAGCCTTGAAGTCAAGGAAGGCTTTAAGCCATTAAATTAAAAATTGGGTTTTCCAGGGAACCAGGAAAAGCCAAGTAGCTATCTTGGGTTTCCCATAGCCCTGAATGATTAATTTACAGCTTTTGTTTATCTATGTTAATTTTTCTCATTTAGGAGCAGACTGTTGCCATGCCACAAGAACATCAGGATGGCAAAATCTGAAAATTAGGGGTTAATTTTTCTTGCTGACAAATTTTACAACAAATATAATATAAATTTATTGACTTTTAGTCAACCTAGGTAGAATAAACTGTTATACTTAATGTTGATGACTCTAAAGACGTGTCTATATTAATCAACAGACTT